>NC_042616.1:725441018-725742479 GCF_901001135.1 Rhinatrema bivittatum
TCCAACAGTGGCCAATCCAGGCCATAAGAACCTGGCAAGTACCCAAAAACTAAGTCTATTCCATGTTACTGTTGCTAGTAATAGAAGTGGCTATTTTCTAAGTCAACTTAATTAATAGCAGGTAATGGACTTCTCCTCCAAGAACTTATCCAATCCTTTTTTAAACACAGCTATACTAACTGCACTAACCACATCCTCTGGCAACAAATTCCAGAGTTTAATTGTGCGTATAGAGGTAGATCTTAAAAAAGTACGCAACTATATCTTTTTTGAGATGCGGCAACCAGAATTGTACACAGTATTCAAGGTGCAGTCTCACCATGGAGCGATACAGAGGCATTATGACATTTTCCGTTTTATTCACCATTCCATGTTTGGTCCTTCCTGAATAGATTGTAACCCTATATAAGTGTATCCCAGTCATTGTTTTCTGAGTACCATGTAAATCAGCTTCTTCAATGACCGCCTCCAGATTTGGGAATTTATTTCTCATACTATGAGAATTAGTGTATACACCTTTCCAAATATTGCCCTTTTTTCCTCATTTCTACAAGTATTTGTTTTACTTTCCTTGTGGTTTTGTTCACCCATCCCAGACAATTTTAGTTTAAAGTTACCTTCAGTAGGTTTGTCAGTCTGTTAGAAGATGCTGTGTCCCTTCTTCAACAGATAGACCCCATCTGTGCTCAGCAGTCCTTGAAACATCATCACACAGTCCAAGAAGTCAAATCAGTCTTGTCGACACCATCTACACAGCCATTCATTTAGCTCCAGAATGCAAGCTTCCCTGCCCGGGCCCCTTCTCTCCATTCTGTAGGCTCTGCCTTGCAAAGTTTTGTTTTTGTTTTTACTTCTGGATCCTTCTCTTTTCATCCACCTCCTTCCCCTGCAGAATAATTGAATGATGGGGCTTTGCATGCTGATGAAATAGGGTAGTGGTATTCACTCCCAGCTCTCAAAAGCTGCAAACAGGTCTGGATGTCAGGAATCCATAATGAATATGCATGCTCACTGCCTCCACAGTATACAAATCTATATGATGCAAATGCATTAGGGATATCCTGAAAACCTGACTTGTTTGCGGCCTTTGAAGGTTTGGCGTGAATACCACTGCAATAGGGGTAGGTCAGCTGACAGCTTCACATAACATGGATTGTGTGAGTGCGGGTCAGGCACTGGGACGTGGCGGAGAAGAAATGATAAATGTTGAACAGTGAGTGGGATGTCCTGTTCTCAAGCAGTAGCAGCCATAAGTAGATTATTGGTAGCCGTGGTTACCCTGTGCATGCATGTGGTCAGAAGTCACATTTGAGAAAGGATAGGAGTCATGCGCACAAATAGATGCCATCTGTGTCTCTGTCTGGTTTAGCATCCAAATAATAATAATAATGGAACTGGAATGTGCCGGAACATGTGTTGAGCGATTCTCACATCTTGGGGCTGCTTCTTTATTGCATTGGGTGAGAAGTGGGAAGAGAAGAGGAAAAGGGCCTCACTGATAACAGAGCCCCAGGCAGAAGTTGTATGAGATATTTTAAGGTCCCCTTGTTTTTCTCATGTGAAGTGAATGTAAACTGTAAAACCAGGTTTTAATTAATTCTAGATATTGAAGGGTTTTAACAAAGTATTTTAAAGTGCTTGTAGCTCATTTTAAAGAAAGACCCTGTTGCGCTTTTAGAGTGCACCTTGAGACAGTTCTTGGGGTCCTGTAGAAAGAAAAACATAGGGTATAGTATTAGACAGCCAAAGTAACAAATATATTTTGCTCTTTAGTAAGATGAATTTCTCACCACTGTCTTAATCATATCCACGATGCCTGTAAGAACAAGAGGCACAATTTACGTACTCTGGTCAACAAAGTTAAAAACAGATATTCTATTGTAAAGCTTTTGAGATATGTTCTAACCTTGCAAAAGTTCCTTGAGGTTTCAAAAGTTCCAAAGCCAAGTGTTCCAGGAACAATAAACAGTTTTTACTGTGTTATGAAAATAAAGTGTCATTCCTGGTGCCTGTTAAGTAAGATTTTGAAATGATTTTGTTAATAGTCCCATTCTGATCTTTTCTTTTCCATTTTCTAATTCCAGCCTTTCCTATGCTTGCAAAGAATATTGGTTGATTAGATGGGTTTACCCCACGTTTTAGCTTTTGTTTATTCAACTAGAAAGTGCATGTTCCCTAAGTAACCAGTCCCGCAGGACTGAGACCCATAACGCCATGAGTTTTTTGAGGAAAAATAAAGGAGGAACCTCAAAGGCTTACCTGGCTCCTGTGATGACTGTCTTTTAACACTGACAAAAAATAAAAACTTAGTCCATGCATGGGAAGAAAAAGAAAAGAAAAAAAAAAAAAAGAAAGGAGTCCAATCATCATTAGCATTAAAGATAATTCTTAGTAACTGGAAACAAGCATGGTGGAATTTGGTATGTGCAACATATAAGTATGAGGTTGTAGCAGCTGGTAAACATAATAATTAGACACTGTCAGTGTATAGAGATAATTGCACATGAACTCTTTCACATAATAGTTTTAATTCAGATCTAAGTTTATGAAGGCTTAAAATCATTAGCTTTTGGTTGATTAGTTCACAGAGTTTAACAATCATGTTTCTTTTTCTACTTAAATCATTGTTTTATTTTCATGATGATTTTTATGCAACCCATCTTTCATTTGGGGGTCACCTTCCCAGCCTTGGGGAGTTACTGTCCAGGGCTACCACGGTGGGGAACGAATCTCGCTTGGGCCATGGACTGAGGACAAAATAACTTGCAAGGCCAAACAGGCTGAGACCACCCACCACAAAACTAATATCCACAACAGTCTGTGCTCCAAACAAACTGAAAGTTTATTGTAAAAAGGTTTTATCAGTCCAAAATAGTAAAGACAGGAAAAAAAAGAAATTTAGACACTGTCTTTGTAGTTAATAATCACAATTCCTTTGCTAAATCACACTTTGACCCGTCCAGGTTCTTCTTATTCTCTGATCACCCACTTCTTGTACTCACAGAACATCCATAACAGCTCTAGGAAAAATCACTCCCTTTCTCTTTAGCAGTGAAGTCCTCCAAGCCCCATGGTAAAGTTGTAGCTAGATTCAGTTTGTCTCCTGGTTCTTCCAGTTCCCACCACAGTTATGAAACCCTTTTCAGTATACTTCACACTTCAATTCATGACTTCAACTTTCTTCTCCCTCTCAGCCTTGGGGAGTATCCCACTTGATCTCTTGACTTTCCTAGTTGTGTTCCCTGGGAGAAAGAATCAGCTATATCTTGCTTTCTTTCAGACATGGTGGAGAAGACCCAGTCCCAAATGTAAAAAGGCTTTTATATCCTATGCTAAATCATGCTCAAAAGGGGCTGAACTATCTTGACACTCACAGTGCAAATGACACACTCTCTGTCCTCAGAATGAACTTCTTGCACTGGAACCTTCCTACACTTGCCCTCCTTACAGAGGTTCTGTTATGATCCTGGAAGTGGACCCTTGGTCCGAGGAAGGGTTACTGCTACCTAGGAGAGAGTGAACCCTCGTAGGCCCCTACTGTTGGAAGGCAAGGCTGGGTGCAGCAGAAGTTGAGCTGATTCTTCGCCACTGGAAGTCCTTGATCTCCCCAGGAAGATCCCGTAGGAACCAGGACCGCTGGGGCTTAGGTGAATCACTGAAGACTGAAGAGAGGTCTGGATGCAGGCGCCTCCTGCGGGTCATGGTTTCCAGACTGCTGGCGCCTCCAGCAGGTCGTATATCAGTCCCGTAGTGGAGGCTGAAGAATGATCAGAAGCCGGTCCAAGGTCCAAGCCAGAAGAAGGGTTGGAAGCCGGTCCAGGAGCAAGCCAGGAGAATGGTCGGAAGCCGGTCCAGGAGCAAGCCAGGAGAATGGTCGGACGCCGGTCCAGGAGCAAGCCAGGAGAATGGTTGGATGCCGGTCCAGAAGTCAATCCAAAAGAATCAGTCCAACAAGGGAGGAGAGCAGAAGCAGGACGAAGAACAGGAACCAGGAACAAGGAGCTCAGGAACCAGCCAAACAAGAAGCCTCAATACCAAGGCAAGGTCTAATACCTGATCCAAGGGAATTCTTCAGGAAGGAGCCACGACAACTTCCTGTCGTGGCCCCTTTAACTAATCTTCAGCCGTGCGCGGCTCTAAACAGTTCAGAGGGGGAGGAGTCAGCTGGCATCGCAGGAACCATGTGGCTCGACGCCGCAGAAAGGTACTTGGCCCCGGTTGCGGACCACCGCAGCCGGCGGCCATGACAGTGCAGACTGGCCCCAGTTGCGGAACGCTGCGGCCAGCGGCCATAACAAGTTCATTACAGTAGTAATACATCCTCTTTATAGTAAATCTTGAAGACCTCTGTGGCACATAGGAGCCACGTTTATTTCAACATTTAAAAACATTTAATAAAAAAAATGTCTTCTTAAAAAAAGAAATTGTCTGATCAGATTCTTCATGAGATTTAGTGGGAGCTCTCTTGCACTTTAAGGTGCATTAGGTGAAGGTGCCAGACTGTTGTTCCAGGGATACCTGTCTGACATTCAATGTGGCAGAATGCGATGAAGACAGCTCCAACACAGAGACTTTCTCAGGCCTCTTGACTCTCGACATGATACAGCTCTGCCTATTTCAACTAATAATAAACAAATGGTAAACTTCTCTGTGCCTGACACGCAAATATCATCCTCTCAAGTCCCTTACAGGCTGTTAGTCTAGGTGTGGACAGAAATGGGAATAAACAGGAAATAAAATACAAACTTCTGTTCCCTATGCTTGGTCACAAGCTGATTACCTGTCCTTTAAATTTATCAAAGCCACACAGTAGCTTTCAACACTCAGAACCTTTTCCTAATGATAGCTACCACACTGTCATTACTCACATATGCTCTCTAAACTCAATCTTCCCATACGGATAACTTCCTGACCCACATTCAGTGAATTTGGATTAGTTCAACAACTAGTGTTTCACTCACTATGACTGTCTGAAGCCCATCACTTTCCAGTATTCTCATAGCACGCTTTCCCACTGTTCACTGATCCACAGAGTTCGGTTTTTTTTGAGGACTCTCCAAGCAGATCGTCTTACACTAAACCTGTTTGTCTTACAACCCAGATTTCTGCAGCATCTCCTCACAGACCCAGCACAGCATGTGTTTCAGTGTTCTGTCTCCTCAGAGAGCTTCTCAGCAGCTTTTCTATTCTCACAGAATGGACTGATCAAAACATTTAAAAACAAAACAATAAACCCCCCCCCCCCCCACAAACAAACAAACAAACCCGTTGCCTCTCCGATTTTATGCGGCCGCCAGAAACGTCACTCGCAATGGAATTCTGTAGCCGTGGTATTTGCTGCAGGTGAGACTCTTCCCTGTGCGCCCTGTTTCCCTCCGGACCTGTATAATCGCCGCACCATCTTACCAGCGGCTTCCCGGTACGCTCACGCCTCTTTTCTCCCATTCTCTAGTCCTTCCCTCCAAAGCAACTGATCACCTCGGGCCACCCCGGCACAGCGGATGCTCCTAAAGCAGTGCTTTTCTCTTCTGTCTCCTCCCCAGCAACCGCAAACAGCTTATTCGTTTCTGAGGTGCCACAAACAGAACCGGGCCGAGCAGGCCCTCTCCGAAGGACGGCTCTTTGGAAGCTTTTTTTTTTTCTGGTTGTCCCAGGAGAAGATTTAAAGGGGCAGCATCAGGTATTTAAATTTATCAGTAAATAACCTGAACCACTGGCTCATGATTTCTTTTGTTTTGACTTGTGGCTCCTCCCTTTCTCGCCCCGATCCATCCTATGGCATCTGTGAGCGAGGCGGAGGGGGGGTAGATCAGCTGACAGCGTCACGTGATGCGGGTGTGTGGGTGCGAGTGGCGGCGGAGAAGTGATGAAAGCTGGATGGTGATTGGGATTTTGGACAGCTTTCTGTGTCCTCCGTTTGCCAGTCGTAGCAGGCAGAGACTCTCACATGTAAGTGCGTTATGGGGAATTGTAGTGGATCCTGCCCGTGCATCACGCTTGGGAGGGGGAGGAGTTGCATGCACATTCAGGTCCCCCCTTTGGCCAGCTGACATGTAACGGATTTGGGGCTTCGCTGAACGGGTTTCTCATTGTGGGGCTGCCTCTTTATTAAGCTGGCTGGGAGGGGAGAGGCAGGCCTCGCTGCAGGCCCTTGGAAGTGATAGGCAAAAGGAAACCGGAGGAAGGGTGGTAGGGATTGTGTTAAATTTTGAAGGTGACAACCCGGCGAAAGAAGAACATGCTTTTGCTTGCCGTAGGGCCATGTGGCACAACTTCAAGGGGAACCGCGGTGGCACACTGTTTATGGATACCAAAATCTTAAATCGAGCTCTGCCTCACTTTTTAAGGTTCTCTTATGGGTTTTTTAAAAATGCGAAATGTCTGTGTGAATTATTGTGGCCTCAGGTGAAGGTGCTGAGGGCTCGTTGGTTTGTAGTTAAGCAATATGGGCTTTTTTTGTTTGACGTGTTCATAGGAGAACCAGATTGTATTCAGAAATGGTTGTGAAGCCTACTATTTGTCATTTATTTCCTGTGGTCACTCAGTGTGCCATTTCTTCTTATACAGTGGTTTTTAAGAAGTGAAACTAAGCAGTTTGCAAACTAGGAATGCAGTTTTGTAAACCTGTAAGGATCATTCCCGTGACCAAAGAAAGGTGAAAATTTTACTATGTTTTATTTAGAAAGCAGCATGGGTGCACATACTATTGAATATGTAAAAAATCGAATAAGATAAAAACAAGATGTTTGAAATAAACTACAGAAAAGACTTGCACAGAACATTTTAGGACCTTTTCCCATAAGACAGAGGTTCCCAACCTTCTATTATGTCTTAGTATATCTGGCACTGGGTTTACTTTGTCTAAGTACACCATCATCTTTCCTTTTTTTCCAGCCCCTTAGCTTTATAAGAGAGTTGAGGCACAATGGAGTTTGTCTAGATAAGAGAATGCCTTCTATAAAAAAACAAACCAGGGAGGTTGTCTCCTTTGCTAGGAAAGTGAAACAGCACTGTTTTTATTATCAAGATAAAACAGAGCTGTAAGCAGTCAGCAATTCAACTGGGACAGAAACAGGAAGCAAGTACACATAGAGAGCAGTAAAGAAGTGTTAAGTGGCCAACTCCAGCTCTCAAGAGCCACAAATAGGCTTGATTTTCAGCATACCTGTAGTGAATATATATGAGATTTGCATTCAGTATCTCAATTGTATGTAAATATATCTCTTGTATTATATCAGTGTTCATCAATATGCAAATGTATACAATACTGTGTGTTTTTAACAAAGCTTCATATGCACAAATATATATTTTACAAGGGCTGTCTCTTATGGTTTAGTGCCCTATGCGGAAACAGAAGGGTTTGTGTTTATACACTCTTTAAAATACATTTTAGTGGTAAAACAAAAAAGTATTATTGTAAACTGTGTTCTGAAATGTATGCTCACCCATTGCTACCCTAATCTTTTTTTTTGTCTTTGGTGCATGTGGCCAAAGGGTGGAAATGCTTTTTATTAGGTCTGGACCAGTGGCAACAACAATTTTTGTATTAAACTGTATTATGTGTGCACAACATAATATTTAGTTATAATTTCAAATAGACTCTATGCATATGCCAAAAGTTTAGAACTAGCAATATTGTTTGGTAATAGTGGACAGAGGCCTATCTAACACTGCTACCACTGTAACAAAAATGTATTGCTCAGGGAATACATCCATTGCTCAGATGTACCAGTGTATTGACAGTGATCAAAGAATTTCATAATGAGGTAATTGAACAAATGACCACTGCAATTAGTATGAAATATAGACTTCACTGGCTAAATGGAAAGAATGAAGTAAATCATTCAAACTAGATTTACTAAAGCTGTAAAAGAAACTGGGTTACCCTGGCCAAAGATACTGCCAGCAGTCCTAATAAGAATTAGTGGTACAGCAGCCAGAACTACTAATCTGAATCCATTTATAAAAAAAAAATGTAATTGCTCCCAGTATCATTTGCACTTTGTAGTATAATACAATAGATAATCAGAATTCTTTTGAATGACACATTTGTTTAAAAGCTTATTAAAAAAGAAAAAAACATATAGAAGTTATTTTCTTAAGAAAATGAAGCTTTTTGATGTAGTCACAACTTAGAAAGGAGTTTATTTATTTAGCATATTTTATATACCGAGGTATAGCAGAGTTGCCTTCACTCCGGTTTACAGTTATAACAACCTGATACATTTTCTTTCTCTGTAAATTTTGAGGATGGAAAAGGGGGGAGGGGTAACATAGTAATGACAGCAGAAAAGGATCAGATGGTTCACCCAGTCTGCCCAGCAAGCTTCTTATGGTAGTATTTGCCACTCTGTGCAGGATACCCCCATGTTTCTCTTAAGAGTAGTAACTGTCACTCTGTGCAGTTACCCCCCCCCCCCCCTCCCCCCCCCCCCAAAAAAAAAAGCCTTATGATAAGGGTAGTAATGTTTACAATCAAAACCATGCAACTGTCAAACCTATAACATTTTTACTGGGTGAGCAGCCTTCTTGATCATTCAGACAAGGATGCTTGATGGTTTTTGCTTCGGGACTTGACCGTAGAAGACATTCTGTGCTTCTTTCCTTATGTCTGCATGTCAGTACCCCAGACTATAAAAGTCATGGTCCGTCCCCCCCCTACTCCCATGCACCCTCTTCATTTCTGTCCTCTAGCCTTTAGGGATCCACAGTGTTTATCCCATGCCCCTTTTGAACAAACAAGGGAGAAATCCATTAATTAGATGATGCTGTCTTGTCTAACTATATTCAAATATATTTCTGTATAAATATACATTTTAGTTATTCATTCATTTATCTGCAAGAAATATTTAATAATTTTAACAAGACTGAACTCTTCCTCCCCATTCCCTTTCTGCAGGTAGCAAAGTTTTGCAGTATACTAGTTGGAAACGTCTTCCATTAGGCTACCAGACTAAAGGGTTTTTAAAATTCATTTTGTATCTGGAAAATGTATTTATACATGGGGTTCAAAATGAAGACAAGATAGACAGAAGCAGGGCCAAGGGGGAGGGAGAGCAATTATCTTGGTTAAAGTGAAGGGAATCATGGACTGAGAGCTAGCAAAGAAATGTTAGAGACTTTAGATAAAGTGAGAATATAGAAATGTGAATTGTCAGCATGGCTTTACCCAAGGCAAGTCTTGCCTCACAAATCTGCTTCACTTTTTTGAAGGAGTTGATAATCATGTAGATAAAGGTGAACCGGTAGATGTAGTATACTTGGATTTTCAGAAGGCATTTGTCAAAGTTCCTCATGAGAGGCTTCTAGGAAAAGTAAAAAGTCATGGGATAGGTGGCGATGTCCTTTCGTGGATTGCAAACTGGCTAAAAGAGAGGAAACAGAGTAGGATTAAATGGACAATTTTCCCAGTGGAAGGGAGTGGGCAGTGGAGTGCCTCAGGCATCTGTATTGGGATACTTACTTTTCAATATATTTATAAATGATCTGGAAAGAAATACGACGAGTGTGAATCAAATTTGCAGATGATACAAAATTGTTCAGAGTAGTTAAATCACAAGTAGATTGTGATAAATTGCAGGAAGACCTTGTGAGATTGGAACATTTGGCATTGAAATGCAGATGAAATTTAATGTGGATAAGTGCAAGGTGATGCATATAGGGAAAAATAACCCATGCTATAATTACACAATGTTAGGTTCCATATATTGTGCTACCACTCAAGAAAGAGATCTAGGCGTCATGGTGGATAACACATTGAAATCGTCTGTTCAGTGTGCTGCGGCAGTCAAAAAAGCAAACAAAATGTTGGGAATTATTAGAAAGGGAATGGTGAATAAAACGGAAAAAGCCATAATGCCTCTGTATCACTCCATGGTGAGACCGCACCTTGAATACTGTGTACAATTCTGGTCGCCGTATCTCAAAAAACATATAATTGCGATGGAGAAGATACAGAGAAGAGTGCCCAAAATGATAAGGGGAATGGAACAGCTCCCCTATGAGGAAAGACTAAAGAGGTTAGGACTTTTCAGCTTGGAGAAGAGACGACTGAGGGGGATATGATAGAGGTGTTTAAAATCATGAGAGGTCTAGAATGGGTAGATGTGAATCGGTTATTTACTCTTTTGGATAATAGTCTAGGGGGCACTCCATGAAGTTAGCATGTGGCACATTTTAAAACTAATTGGAGAAAGTTCTTTTTTACTCGGTGCACAATTAAACTCTGGAATCTGTTGCCAGAGGATGTGGTTAGTGCAGTTTAAAAAAATGATTGGATAATTTCTTGGAGAAGTCAATTACTTGCTATTAATTGAGTTGACTTAAAAATAGCTGCTGCTATTACTAGCAACAGTAAGATGGAATAGACTTAGTTTTTGGATACTTGCCAGGTTCTTATGGCCTGGATTGGCCACTGTTGGAAAAAGGATGCTGGGCTTGATGGACCCTTGGTCTGACCCAGTATGGCATGTTCTTATGTTCTATTTTAACTCTGATTAACTGATCTCTTCGCTTCCCTGCTTAAAATATTTTTCAGTGTTAAGATGACTACTCCTTTCTTTCTTTTTTAAATTGTAAACTTACTGACATTTCTAAATATCTTTCAAGAATATTTTCATACTTAAAAGAAATATCAGGAAACTATATTAATGGTTGCATGAGTCCATAAAGAGTAGGGGATCCTATTCTAAATGTCTCTAAACAAAGGAAAGAAGGAACACAGATAAATTTAATGCAGACTAATAACATATAGCATCACAAAGTCAAATAATATCAAAGCTGGTAGATGGTATCTTGACACACAGAAACATAGAAGGCTGAAAGGGCTCAAAGCATTTCTCACCCCCTAAAATGTTTTTTCACGTAGATAAGCAGCTGAATTAGCCATGCTGTCCGGGTACATCTTCCATGCCACTAGGTGGCGGAGCTCTCTAAGATTAGTAAAGTCTTTCAGCTAGGTGCTCCCTCTTGTATCTTCCCGCGCTTGCCTGAGGCTCCTCAGTCCATATTTTTTCCACGCAACTGTTCGCACGCGGAGCTGTTTTCTCCTGAGAGCAAAATTTACTGTGAGGTAAAAAAAAGCAAAAGCCATCAAACACCACAGAAGGGCCAATCCAGTCAGGATGCCTCGACTAGGGTTTAATTTCTGTGCTGTGGCAAGATTATGTCAGTCACTGATGGCCACATATCTTGTTATTTATGCTTGGATTCAGATCCTGACCAGGCAAACTGTGAGGATTGTGGTTGCATGTCTCCAAGAGCTCGGCGTCAGCAAGCTGCCAAGATAGAACAACTAAAATCAAGAGCATCGGGCTCTTATGCCCTTTCAGAGGCCTCCACAAGATCCTCCCCAGGCCCAAAGAGGCCCTTCTCACAGAAGGGCTTCTTCAGTTGAACCCCCCCCCCCCCCAGTTCAGGACACCCACAGTCAAAGCCCTACCAAAAAACGCCATGGGGGATGCCGCGGATGCATGCTACATCGACACCGTTGATGCACCGGAGCACCGAAACTCATCGTGCCGACTCTCCACCGAGGCATCGACACACCTTCCGAAAGACGACACACCAGTGCCTCATCGCAAAGACAGCAGTACGTCGCATCCACATCTTACCGATGCACCGCCAATGCAGAACTTTTTCCCCCGACGCAGCCTAAGCCCAAGAAGCACATCACTGGTCATAAAAGACCTCGGGAGGTATCACCTCTACTGGTCATCGACTCTGGCCCGGATATCTCTCCTCAATTTTTGGACAGGTCTTCATCTTCCCCAGGGGCACTATCAGGCTTCTCTGCAGTGTCAATTGGCCGTACCACCTGACTGTCCAGAACCTATGCCACGACTGGTTATCAGACCTCCAGAGAAGGTTCCACGCACTAAAGGCACACAGGCAGATACACTCAGGGGTGCCCTACCACCTGTAGCAGACCCACCTCTTATGCCGTCTACCTCAGGATTAGCCAATTAAGCTATTTCCCAGATTACGTCCATACTAGTCGGTGGAACAGTCACATCTGCCACCTCGACATATTCCAGCCGAATCACCGCCTGCTCCAGAAGACCCTGCTATTCCTGGTCCAGCTCCAAAAGACCTGCCGGAGGCCTTCCTCACCAATTGAAGAATTTCTAGATATGGATTTTTCATCAGGCTCATCGGGCTATCCGTCCGACCCAGCCGAGGTTGCACCTGAACCCGCCTCTCCACCAGAAGACCTCACTTATTCTCAGTTTCTGGAGAAAGTAGGTCAAATGCTCAATGTAGAGACAAAAAGAAAATCCTGGATACACAACAGGAAATGTTAGGGATTTTAAAAATCTTTGATACTCCAAATGAGCCGGTAGCACTCCCACAACATTTGGTATTGACCTCATTAATGGAGAAGGCATGGGATACCCCAATATCCACTCCAACAACATCACGAAAAATAGACCTAAAATACCGCATGAAGGACTCCCCCCTTCCATTTGGCAGTTCAATTCCCACATATTTCCATAGTGGTTGAGTTTGCTATGCAGAAGGCAAGGAAGTCGCGACTTCACTCAAACACACCCACCACCAGCTCGAGGTGATAAATCTCTCGATGACTTCGCAAAAAAGTCATTTCAATCTAGTATGCTCAATACACGTATACAGAACCATCAATTCTGCATAGCACAATATCTATTTGAAAACTTACAGGCTCTGAAACCACATTTGGACAGGGATCCCCAGAGACCAGTTTGCCTTCCGGAGACTAGTTTGCCTTCAGAATACCACAATCTAGAAGGACTGAGACTCCTCCTTTGGTCGATTTAAGAGGGATTTGAGATATCCTCTAAAGCCTCTGCAAACGTCATAGCAGCAAGACGCCTGGCATGGTTGAGATGCAGTGCCATTAGGGACGATGTACATGAAAAGTTAGCGAACCTTCCATGCCGTCCCGATAACCTATTTGGGGATAAATTTACAGACACGGTCACAAAACTCAAAGAACAAAAAACAGCGGTTCTTTCACTCACATCCCCTCATCAACCTTCCACATCCAGGCGTCAATATTTTTCTTCTACTACTTACAGAAGAACCAACTTCAGAGCCTATAAGCCCCCAACTTATCAGCCCACCAGGCACCATGCCAACGTTCCAGAGGCCCTCATCAACAAGCTGACCCTCAACCATCAAAGACCCAGCTGGGTTTTTAGAACACCTATTGCCACCGTTGCAGACACCGGCGGGCCCAGCGAAGAAACTCAAGAAAACTCCAGCTAGAAGATCCACATCGCTGGAGGGTGTTTTGGCCAGGTCGGTACCACCACCAGGGCCGCGAAAAGAGGTCGAGGCCTCTACTCCTTCGTTAGAAAAGTCAACTCATGCGCCATTCGGGTTACAGGGCTCTGTACCCGCTTGTTCCCGCTCTTCGATGCCGAAGCACTCTGAGCATGGGAGACCAAGACGGAGCAAGCATACGGCGCATGGCGCTTCAACACCGAGACCGGTGCATCGATGACTGAGCAGCCCACGGCGCATTGCCTCAGCCAAGTTGCGACGCATCGGCGCACAGTGCGTTGGACGGTGCTTCTGGAAGAGCTGCTTCACTATCTGGGTATTCTCTCCATGATATTCGCAAAAGAAAACATGCTAGACATCACCACCATGGTGATGCAAAGCGTACAAAACATCATGACCCACCTACAGCTCCACCATTTGCTTCTCCCCAGGATCCACCACAATGTGAACACCATTCCAAAGAAAAGGCTAAGAGAAAACATCTTGAAATGCGGAATCTCTACGGACGGATTCTGATGTAGAAGTGGTTCACCTCTCTACTAATGTTTCTTCAGAGGCTGATAGTTCTCATTCGGATTTGTCTTCTTTTCATAGATCTCATTCAATCCACCATCCGGAACCATGCCGTCCTTCTCAGGACTTGTCTCTGGGAACACTGCCCCCACCTTCAACACCATTTCCAACGCCTTCAACATACCCAAGCATCAAAGGCGATGTCACACATTTCTCTGGCTTTGAATACGTTCTTCCAAGATCTGGAAGTCGTTCATCCCCAGATTCCAGGTCCATCTTCTCCAATCTCTCCTCGAAGTCTACTGACGGTCCCGTCACCAAAGCAACGAGAACTCAATTCCAGTTCCGGATCAACCAGATTCTCCACATTCACAATGGTCTACGTCCCCTTCCTCATCTACAGGATTTCCGTCAGATCCCCCCCCCCCCGAGGCCTACTAGAAAAAGTAGGATCTCTCCTAAACATTGAAACAGGAAAGGTTCCCGACCCTCGTGCTGAGGTTCTAGGAGTCCTAAAGATATTTGAAATGCCGCCAGAGCCAACAGCTCTACCACCACATGCTACCACCACATACTAGACGCGGTTCTACATAAAATGTGGGAAAAACCCTTTACCACCTCAGCAGCCTCAAGGAAGACTGACTTAAAATACCGAATGAGAAATTCCACAATCTGAGTCCACTCAATTACCCCACAACTTGGTGGTGGTAGAATCTGCACTATTACTTGCTAAAAGATCAAAACTTTATGCGAATTCACCACCAGGAAAAGATCATAAATCCCTGGATGATTTTGGCCATAAGATATCATTCCTCCATGCTGGCCACAAAGATACAACACCATCAATTTTATGTAATCCAATACCTCTTTGAATGTCTACAGAGATTACATCCAGCATGTGTGGCTTCTGATAACTCCTTACCGCGACCATTTATAGACATGGAGGAAGGTTTTCGACATTTACTCCGTTCTGTTTGAGTCTTTTGAATCATCGGCTAGATCCTCAGCGACAGCAATAGCAGCACGGCGCATGGCATGGTTAAGGGCTAGTTCCATAAGGGACGATGTCCATGTAAGTTGGTGGATATTCCTTGTCTGGGAGACAATCTGTTTGATAACAAATTTGGTGAAACAGTTACCCTTCTAAAGGAACAGAATACTGCAGTTCAATCTTTGACATCATCAGACCCTCATCCTTCTTCAAAAAGATTTTACCCTTCATTCAGAAGACCTTATGCAAGGGCACCTTTCAGGCCGTATAATACTTATAGATCACAGTATTACAACAATCAGCGTTTTATCAACCACAAACTCAGCCTTTACGTGGACGCCCTCGCCAACCACGACCTCCAGCAGCACCTCCAAAACAAACTCAGTCTTTTTGAATTACCCAGAGCCACCCCCACCGCACTACATAGGAGGCCGCCTTCAGCACTTTTATGCCAGCTGGGAGGCGATTACTTCAGATCGCTGGGTACTAAACATCATAAAAGAAGGTTACAGATTGAATTTTCTAACTCTTCCCACACTTCCTCAAGTTTCTCCTCTCAGAAACACATCACAACACTCCAGAGACCTAAGGAACAGTTAAGTCACTCTACTGTTGCAGAACTCAATTAGAGTAATCCCAATCTCATTGAAAAATCGAGGTTTTTACCCCCCATATGTTCTCATTCCAAAAAAAATCGGGAGGTCTTCGACCAATCTTAGATTTGCGGAACCTCAACACATTCAAAAAGAAAAATTCAAGATGAGAGATGTCCAGAGTATTCTGCCTCTTCTGCAACCCAACGACTCTCTATGCTCCATAGACCTGAAGGATGCTTATTCCCATATACCCATGCACCCTTCCTCCTGGCATTACCTTTTGTTTCCAAGTTCAGAACAATCATTAGCAATTCAAAGTTCAACCCTTTGGCTTTTCCTCAGCCCAGAGGGTGTTCACGAAATGCTTAGCGGTGGTGGTGGCGGCTCATCTCTGACAGCTCTTCATACAGATTTTTCCCTATCTCGACGACTGGCTGTTGGTAGCTTCGGAACAGACTACCTTAAAGACTCATGCATTCCAAACAATCAGTTGTCTTCAGAAGCTGGGATTCATAATCAATTACGAAAAATCCCATCTACAACCAACTCAGGTTCTACAGTTCATTGGGGCACTCATCAATACTGTGCATCAGAGGGCGTACCTACCACAGGACAGGATACAAACTTTGTCTTCTCTAGCTCAGCATCTATTCAATCAATCGCATGCATCGACATGACACATTCTTCAACTACTGGGTCATATGGCAGCAGCCATCCATGTAGTTCCATATACAAGACTCCACATGCGTCATCTACAAGAACCAATGGTCACAGTTCTGGCAACCACTCTCGACCAGAGTACGCCTCACCAGACAAATGCATACAGACATTCAATGGTGGATAAACTCCAACCACCTGAACTTGGGAGCACTGTTTCAGCGGCCTCCTCAAGTCACTCTCTCCACAGATGCCTCTCGGAAGGGCTGGGGAGCCCATTTAAACAACTTAAAAACTCAGGGATGTTGGTCTCTTTGGGAGTCCAACTTTCAAATCAATCTCCTCTAACTTCGAGCCATTTGGAAGACACTTCAAACCTCCTTGGCCCAACTTCAAGGAAAACATATCATGGTATACACAGACAATCAGGTAGCCATGTTCTACATAAACAAAGAAGGAGGGTCAGGTTCCTGGATTCTCTGTTGGGAAGCGCTTAGCATACTGATTGGGCAATATCCAACCAAGTCTCGATACAAGCCACTTACCTTCCCGGTCTAGACAATGTAACAGCGGACCGCCTCAGCAGAATTTTCCATCCACACGAATGGACCTTGAACTGGGAGGTTGTGTCCAACATATTCCAACAGTGGGGTTTTCCAACCATGGACCTGTTTGCCACAGAGAGCAACCAGCAAACTCAGGCATTTTGCCCCATCTACCCAAGCAAACTTCATTGCGCTCCAGATGCTTTCCTCATTCCATGGACGGAGGGCCTACTCTAGGCTTACCCTCCCATTCCACTAATATCAAAAACGATACAAAAATGCATCAGAGATGCAGCAGACATGATACTTATAGCCCCATCCTGGCCAAGACAGCCATGGTATGCATATCTCAAACAACTATCCATTCGCCCATCCCCAACTTCTAACTCAGGAGGGAGGATCCCTTCTTTATCCATTGCATCAATCCCTCCATCTGACAGCATGGAGATTTAATGGCACGTACTAAATTACCTAGGACTCTCATCTCAACTTGGGGACATTCTAATTGAATCCAGAAAACCGTCTACCAGGCGTAATTATGCGGGGAAAATGGCGTCGTTACTCAGAATGGTGCAGACCGAAGAATCTAGCCCCTTTCTCTACAACAATAACACATCTTCTGGAATACCTCCATACTCTTTTCACAGCGGGTCTAGCATACGCCTCCGTTCGAGTGCATGTTAGTGCAATTGCAGCTTTCCATAGTATTCACAACGGACTACCCATTTCCAACCACCCTTTAATCTCGAGATTCATGCGTGGCATTCTGCATCTGAGACCGCAGGTCGCAAAGCTGGAATCTCAACATCGTACTGGAACAATTAATGTTACCTCCCTTTGAACCTCTAGAATTTTGCCATGTCAAATACCTTGCTTGGAAAACTGTTTTCTTGGTGGCGGTAACATCAGCCGGAGAGTAAGTAAACTGCAAGCCTTAGTTCACTACTCCCTGTACTTAGAATTTTTTCATAATAAGGTCACCCTTCGACCTCATCCTACCTTCCATTACTCTCCCAATCTTCAAGCCCAAACCTCATCAGAATGACAGAGATAAGCTTCTCCACACCTTGGACTGTAAAAGAGCATTGGCTTATTATAAGCAGAGAACACATTCTGAATCCAGGCCATCTCAGCTGTTCCTCTCCTTCAACCCAAATTCTCCCAACCAACCTGTCTCCATGAGAACTCTGGCTAGTTGGTTGTCCCAATGCATTATGTTTTGCTACAATAAGCGCAATCTACCATTGAGTACGAGGCCAAAAGCACACCAGATACGAGCAATTGCAACATCAGTTGCCCATTACAGAAACGTTCCGCTGATAGACATTTACAAAGCGGCAACTTGGTCTTCTCTCCACACTTTCACAGTGCACTATTGTTTACAACAGCAGAGCTCTTCTGATGCAGCCATGGGTTCGGCAATCCTGTCAACCATGGCACAAAAATAAGACTGTCTACCGTTCAGAATTGAGGGTGGCGTCCTGACCTACACAACAAAACACCTTGACACCACCCGGGAGCTTGGGACTCCCAGACAGCATGGCTAATTCAGCCTGCTATTGCTGGGAAAAAGCAAGTTTGCTTACCGTAAACGGTGTTTCCGTAGATAGCAGGATGAATTGGCCATGCATCCCCTCCCTCCACCCTAGACAGTCTTCACATACACTGACTCTACCTTTTTCTATGTACTTCTCGCTTTGTTACAAGAGACTGAGGTAAATCTGGCAATCGGGCGGGACCTTCACTGCGCAGCCTCACAGAGTTCAAAACTCTGTACTCTTGGAGAAAACTCCACCTACTGATCAGGTCGCGACGCTCCCAGACAGCATGGCTAATTCATTCTGCTATCTACGGAAACACCGTTTACGGTAAGCAAACTTGCTTATGTTGGTCAAGAAAAACCTTAACTAAATAAATAAATAAATATGCTCACATACCGATGCATCCCAAGTCCTGGTGTTACCTCTGTTTCCAGACGGACAACCAAAACTTCCAATACAAGGTTCTGCCATTTGGTCTCTCCTCTGCCCCCAGAGTCTTCCCCAAATGTCTAGCAGTAGCAGTGGCACACCTCTGTCGAGAGGGGGTTCAAATATTTCCTTATCTGGACGATTGGCTTATAGTAACATCCAATCAGACTCTCTAACGGGACAATCTACTTCGAACTATTTCTTGCCTAGACAATCTAGGTCTCCTAATCAACTACGAAAAGTCAAATCTACAGCCAATGCAAACCTTAAAATTCAGCAGAGCCTACATCGACACTGTCCAAGACAAAGCATTCCTGCCACACCTGCGAGCATTAGCTCTCTCCACACTATCTTCATTTCTGCTTCACAGTATGACTGTTCCAGCCTGCCAAATCCTAACAGTTCTAGGACACATGGCAGCATCCATCTACTTAGTCCCATATACTCGACTACACATGTGTTGCTTACAATGGGGTCTGAAGAATCAATGGATCCAGTTCTTCCATCCATTGTCGACTCCCATCACCCTAACCATCAGTATGAAAAGAGACTTGCAATGGTGGCTACTCCCATCGACATTACTAACTGGATTACCTCTATGACCCCCTCGACATCAGGTAATACTCACCACGGATGCCTCTCCCAAGGGATGAGGATCACATCTAGACCATCTTCAAACTCAAGGACTTTGGTCCACAAGGGAATGCACGCTACACATAAATCTTCTAGAACTGAGTAGTCAGGAACGCCCTTCGAGCCTTTGAAAAACCCCTACAAGGGAAAACACTGATGGTTCACACAGACAATCAAGTCACAATGTTCTACATAAACAAGGATGGTTCAGTTCTTGAAACCTCTGCAAGGAAACAGTCCGGATACTGGAGTGGGCCCACCACAGATCCATCTCTCTGCAAGCAACTTACTTGCTTGGAATCAACAATTCCAGAGCAGACCAACGCAGCAGAATATTTCACCCCCATGAATGGGAACTACATCAAGAGGTTGCGCATCACATATTCTCCACTTGGGGCCTTCCTGCCATCGATCTCTTCATGACAGAACGCAACAGGAAAGTGGAGAACGTTTTGCTCTGTTTTCCTGAGCCCACTCAGACTAGCTCAAGGCGCATTCCTCATAAGCTGGTCTCACAATCTACCGTATGCGTTCCCTCCAATACCACTCATCTCTCGCACGATACAGAGATGTATCGACGACCAGGCGGATCTGATTTTAATCACGCCAGCATGGCCAAGACAACCATGGCACAGCTACCTCATACAGCTATCAATTCACAAGACAATTCCCCTGGGCAACAGCCCTCAGCTTCTTACCCAGGAGAATGGATTACTACGTCATCCTCTTCACTCCTCCTTGCACCTCATGGCATGGAGATTGAAAGGCTTATGTACCAAAACTTAAACATTCCTCCTTCTCTTCAGGACATACTAGTCTTCTCGAGAAAACCATTGGCCAGACTCACCTACCAAAGAAAGTGGTCTTGCTACACTTCCTGGTGTTCAACGGGCATGCACCCAATCACCTGCCCACCAGAGCATCTGCTGACATACCTACATCTTCTCTATAGTGAAGGCCTAGCCAGGGCCTCCCTCCGAGTGCATTTAAGTGCTATAGCAGCTTACCATACTCCCCTAAACAGGGAACCCATATCATGTCATTCTCTCGTGTCCAGATTCATGAAAGGGGTATTACACTTACACTTACATCCACCAATAAAGAAACTGCCAGTGCCATGGGATATTAACATAATCCTTGAACAACTGATGTTACCACCATTTGAACCATTGGACACTTGTCACCTATGATACCTTTCATGGAAAGTACTCTTCTTAATTGCCCTCACATCAGCAAGGAGAGTTAGTGAGCTTCAAGCCTTAGTTCACTACTCCCCTTATCTGCAATTTCACCTTGACAAAGTGACATTGCACACACGCCCCGATTTTTCTACTAAAGTTGATTTCCAGTTTTCACATTAACCAAACCATCACCTTGCCTACCTTTCATCCAAAACCTCATGCTAATGACAATGAGTGGAAACTTCACACTCTAGATTGTAAGCATGCGCTTGCCTACTACAAACAGCGCACCCGTTTGCCCAACAGGCCCTCACAACTCTTCCTTTCTTTCAACCCGAACACGCCAGGCTGTCCAGTGACAAAAAAACTTTATCTTCCTGGATATCCAACTACATACAATTCTGTTATCAAAAACATTCAAAATGGCTATCTGCGACACCAAAGGCACATCAAGTGCGTGCGATGGCTGCTTCAGTTGCCCACCTCCATGAAGTGCCTCTCATAAACATCTGTAAAGCGGCAACATGGTCATCACTGCATACTTTCACATCCCATTATTGTTTAGACAAACAAACTGCGGATGATGCACACATGGGGCAGACTATACTACAGAAGAGCACATGCTTCACACATAAAATACCTTCATAGGAACTGTCTGCCTATAATTCCAGTATTGAGCACAATAAACAGACGCTCTCACATACATATGCTCAATACGACAGCTGGGGACTCCCAGACAGCATGGCTAATTCAGCTGCTTATCTACATGAAAAAAACAAGTTTGCTTACCGTAAACGGTGTTCTCCGTAGATAGCAGATGAATTAGCCACTCTACCCTGCCCACCTCCCTGGACAGTTCAGACATGGCATACTACTTGCTTTAATACGGACTGAGGAGCCTCAGGCAAGCACGGGAAGATACAAGAGGGAGCACCTAGCTGAAAGACTTCACTAATCTTAGAGAGCTCTGCCACCTAGTGGCACAGAAGACTTACCCAGACAGCATGGCTAATTCATCTGCTATCTACGGAAAACACCGTTTATGGTAAGCAAACTTGCTTTTCATGTAACATGGGTATTTTTTTTTTTATTTATATTTTATTGAATTTCACATTAATACATAAAGAATAAAATGAGAACATAAAACTTCAGTTCACTAACTTCAAGGAAATACACAATCCCAATTTCATTTTCTTTAACATTCTCCGTGCTAAGTAAATAGAGACACACATTAATAAGTGGAGCAATACTATAGGTAATAATACATGAAAAGAGATTCTATCTAGTCTTCATCATTTTATTTTATTTTCACCTCCCTAACCTATGGGGGCCTAGGAATGTGAATCCAAATAATCCCTTAGTTGTTCTGGGTAATTGAAAATATAGCGAGAGTCTTGGTGTACAATTAAACATCGGCATGGATATTTTAATATAAACCTAGCCCCCCTCTGAATAACCTCAGCTCTCATTGCTATGAATTTTTTTCTCCGAAGTTGTGTGGGGCGGGCTATATCTGGAAAAATTCTTATACTTTGTCCATAGAACAATTTATCCTGGTTTCTAAAGAATAATCTCAAAATTGAGTCTCTCTCCGTAAGGAATACAAATTGAACTATTAGAGTGGCCCTAGAGGTAACATTCAACTCAAAAGATTTTTCTAAAATTTCAGTTAGATTTATTTCATCATCTTCTTTTGAAGTATTAGGTACCTCACCACTCAAAGATGGCAAGTAATAAATTCTAGATAAAGCGTATAGAGGAATCCGAATACTTCAAAACATTTTTTAAGTAACTACGAAACAAATCAATAGTAACATGGGTATTTTTAAATAAAAAGAAGCACCAATCTGCAAGACCCTGGATCTATACAACAAAAAAGCCTGTCTCCTTTTTCTGAGTCTCTAGCTACATCCAGAAAGTCTGAATTATAAAACAGCTTCTCTGTCTAAAGATCAGCTTGAGGTCTAGCTCCGCATCTGATTCCAATGGAAAATTAACTACTAAAGTTCAATATAATGATTCTTGGTTATCCCTTTTGAAAAGCATACACGAGTGTATCCAATGAAGAAGGCTCAAGAACACAGAATTCCTCAACTGGAGATTCATCCTTTTGATATGGAAGTAAATAGTAAAACCTAAATATGGGTGACAAAGATCCAGTGAGAATTAACAAACAATCCTTCAAATACTGATGGAAAATATATATTGGCGACAATGAAGAAACTTTAGGAAATTTCAATGTTTTCTTCAAAACCAATTTTGCACTTTATGTAATAACAGATTATCCTTAGTGATAGCACTTTCAAGATCGTCCAGCTTCTTGCAACTTGTCTGACTTTCATCAATCTGAACCTGATGATCTTTAATCTGATTCTCATAACTTTCACCTTTATTTTTTTTAAATCATGTAATCCTCCACAGATTGAGAAATATGACTGGATAACTGTTTCCCCATAATAGAAATGCCTTCTAGAGTTCCATAGTTGGGAAGAGGAATAGAAATTTGAGGCATACCTGGTGGGAGAAAGGGGAACCATATCAAAATGTGCCCTTAAATACAGCTTCTTTAGTCCTCTGACAACATAAATGGTGTTTCCGCATCTTCTAACCCTTAATAGCATTGTCCTTTAAACTCACTGAGCCTTCCTCTTATACCCTATATACAATAACAGATAGTAAAAATATATTGGCACTAGGAAATATATGGGAGTGTCCCTCAGCAGTGGTCTAACCTTTGGCCCATCTTGAGTTATCTTTCTAGAGATCTAAAGTTGCAGTAATGTAAAGTTAATATATCCAATCTAAAAGTTGTGGTTGTATTGTTGAAGTTGCAGGGAATGGGAAATGGATGTGGGATAGAAATGTATATACATTGATCATTTATTCTTTATTGTATATATTTTTAACTTTACCAACCTATTAAAGACAACAAAGGAATGAACTGGGACCTGTAAAAATGTCAGTTGAATAGCCCTGATCTCTCATAGAGACAAACAGAATATGACAGCACCCTGGGCATCAATGTGCAGAAACAAAATCTAATTATGCAAAACTGCATTCATATTTTTGGGAGTGGGCAAGAAGGAAGTCACTGCTGAAGAAAACATATGATGTGCTGCATAGCATTTGCAAAGAGATACTGCACACATGCAGGGTAAGATTTTGTGGTCTGATAAGACCAAAGCAGAACCTTTTGGTCTTGATACTAGGCAATATGTCTGGCATAAAACATAACACGGCACATCACCATGCTAACACTCTCTTTACAGTAAAGCATGGTGGTGGCAGCATTATTTCCAGCAGTGAATTTAGGGAACTTTATGAAGATCAAAGGAAAGATGGATAGTGCAAATTACAGTTAGATCCCTGAGGAAAACCTGATCCAGTCTGCCGTAGACCTGGGACTGGGGAGAAGTTTCACTTTTCAGCAGGATGATGATCCTAAGTACAAAGCAAAAGCAAGAACTGAGTGGATTGGCAAAAAGAAAATGAATGCACTCAAGTGGACCAGTCAAAGCCTTAAGAACATAAGAAATTGCCATGCTGGGTCAGACCAAGGGTCCTTCAAGCCCAGCATCCTGTTTCCAACAGAGGCCAAACCAGGCCACAAGAACCTGGCAATTACCCAAACACTAAGAAGATCCCATGCTACTGATGCAATTAATAGCAGTGGCTATTCCCTAAGTAAACTTGATTAATAGCCATTAATGGACTTCTCCTCCAATGGAAAATCTGTGGCAACACTTGAAGATGGCTGGGGATTGTCTGTGGACTGCAAATTCGAAAGAGCTTGAGCTATTCTGCCAAGAAGAATGAGCAAAAACTGCACTATCCTGCTCTGCAAAATAGGTAGGTATTATCCGAAACAATTCATGGCTGTTGTTGCTGCAAAATGGACTTCCACTAAGTGTGAATATTTGGATGTGGAGACTTTTATGCGATCAAGATATTTTTTTTTGTTTAATTACTTTTGGAGCTTTCTATAATTGTTCTTTATTCAAGAAAGTATAGAGCATTGTTTCCCAAACATTTCAAGCCAAAGGCACACCTAAGTTAACAAAAATGTTGAGTGGTACACCAGCCTCCATGGAGCAGGAACGGTGAAGACTTGAATAGTTAAAAGAAGAGTTAAGGAAGCACTGAAACCCCCCACCAGTCAGTCTTCCAAATTTTAAAACAAAGCAAGACCGGAGCAGGGAAGCTCCTAGATACATCACAATGGTGTGTAGTTCCAGTGACTTTTAAAATTAACTGAGGTGTCTGTGTTACAGCAGGAGGCTCCCTCATACCATCACTCTTTAATATTTACACACCAGGGTTGTGCAGGAATAAAAAAATGTTTTTGTTTTTTGGTTCATTTTTGGGAGGTTTTTTCCACACAAATTCTAGTTCATGGAATGTTTGATTCATTTCGCTCATGTGAAAAAAACAAATCAAAGAAACAAAAACCCTCCCAAAATGAACAAAAAAAAAAGAAAATTGTGCCTCCCAAGGCCTCCTGTCCCCATCACCCATCCCTTCCACATGGAAAAATGGCAGGGCAAGGATCCCCCCTGGCCCCCACTTACGCAGTCTGGTGGAGATCCGCCAGAAAAGCTTAGGCCCAGGCTGAAACCTCAGGCTTGCGTAGGCCAAAGCCACAGTAGGTTGCTGTGACCTCTGCCTCGGCTTACGCAAGGCCGATGCCTAGGCCTGGATTCTGGGCCCAGGCCCAATGCCACGACCCTGGACTCTCAGCCTGGCCTGTAGGCCGGATCTAAATACCTGGCCCTCAGCCTGGGCTTGGTTCCATGGCCTTGGCCCGGAGCCCAAGTCTCACAGTGTCTTTCTTCTTTCTTTGTAAATTGATAACGTCTGCTGGGGTTGCACCGGAGTTAAACGGATTTAATTAACTCCAGTGCATTCACCCCAGCGGACGGCACTGTTTTGATGTACGGCATTGTATATTGGAAGGACTCAAAAGGAGGAAGCCCGTAAGGGGGGGACCAGAAGGTGGTGCTGCATGCAGTGTGTGTGTGTGTGTGTACACTGTACAAGGCAGGGCTTGGCTATCTATGTCAAGCATGCTGGCTGGGGCTTATCTATAACTAGGAAGGTGAGACATGCATGACCACACATGCTCAGAAAAGGAGTTCTTGCACATTTAAGAGCTATCGTTGATCTCTCTTATTGGTGTGAGTTGCTGAGACCAGAGCCCTGGTGCTGGTCTGGACCTTGGAATCAGGCAATGATAACTTTTGCATGGCATACTTGGTCAGATCTGAAGGCACATCAGTGTTTCCTGGCACACTGGTTGAGAAACAGTGGTATAAAGTATGTTACGTAGATCAGTGAAACACTCCTGCTTTAATGCATTTTGATTTTTATTTTTTTTTAGACAGCAGAATGTGAAAAATGTGTGTGAAGACATTTATAAGGTACTGTAGGTTCCAAAATGTAAACTTTTGATTAGGTGTGGCAATTTGCATTTTATAAACTTACTGTCTGTTTTGGACATATTTAATTGCTGTGTGATAGAGGTTCTTACAATTCCAACACAATTTGTCTCCCTTGTATCTAGCATTTACTGTTTCCTGCTCTACAAGAAGAATGAGGTTGAAGATGCTGTAACAGAACTGTTGCCTACATTTGGGATGATAGCCTTGATTTGTCAGTTTTTTTTTCCTTTCAAAGAGATGTCAGAGGAGAATTTGGTGATTCAAGCTAATCTATTGTGTTGCTGGTTTTGATTCACAACAGAGCCTTATTGTTTAGCTTGTTTATGTTTAAGCACTGAGAAGAGCAGTTAACCAATATGAAAATCAGGGTCTTCCCTGATGTAGCCAAGACTTCATAGAAAACGAGGAGGCAGTTTTTGTTAAATAAAGCTCCCAAGCAAAACACTCTAGGTCTTTGTGTTTTAAAGTTCCCATATAATTGTTTAGATATGAACATGTTTATTATGTATGTTTGAGCCTAGTCATTTAGCCTTGTTTCTAAGTGATAAGATACAGTGGCTATAGATAGTCCATGCTCCCTTGAATATTTTTCATTTTTTGTCAGTGTCACTTGCATGTGTTTTAAAAAAGGATTTTTTTTTCCACTCAATTATATGATGAAGTACATGTTGCATTTGTGGGTTACCACAGCTTCAGCATGGTTTTCAGCACACTTCCTTGGATTTCAGTTATACTTTGGTTCTGTTGTGCATAAGAGGGGTCTTGCTTTGGGGACCCCTCTTCTCTTCTGCTGCTGCTATATACCCTCACCTGGGTATATTTCACACCTGCCCTGGCTCTTTACCCTGCAAGATACTCCTGCTCCTTGTACTCTCCACTACCTGCTGACTCCTGCTCCTCACCACACTTGGACTCCTCTTCTCTCTTTACCATCTCCTCTGTTCTTTGCTGTGAGCAGTCCTGTCCTCTCCAGGATTCCAAGTCTGTCTACATGCAGGAGAAAGCAAAGGTCCATGCAGTGTGGGCATCTGGTTCAGTCAGTTGGCTGCTGCATGTGACTTGAGAGTTCCTTCACTGCTACTGTTCCCAACATGAAGTGTGCTTGGTGCATGTTTTTCTTATCTCAACAGCCTGGGGAGTGGAGGAGTAGTCTAGTGGTTAGATCAGTAGGCTGCAAAGCAGGAAGCCAAGGTTAAAATCTCGCTGACACTCCTTGTGACCTGGGGCAAATCACTTAACCTTCCATTGCCTCAGGTACAAGCTTAAAGCCCTCGGGGGTTACAGTACTTGTATGTTGTTCACTTTGAATTACATTATTATTGAATTATTAATAATATTAACATAGCATACCCCATACATTTTCAGGACCAAAATTGTTGTAATGGGGGACATTCAATTGGATGAGTTAATATTTGGTTGAAGCTCCTTTGGCAGTTATTATATCTGTGAGTCTGTTAGATAGGTCTTCGCCAACTTAAGTTTACATATTGACAAATATAGGTGGGCATTCTTTACAAAACTGTTCCTTGGAGAGCTTTGATGGACAGCAATTTCCAAGTCATGCCACAGATGTTTGATTGGATTAAGGTAAGGGCTCTGACTGGGCTATTCCAGGACATTTCCCTATTTGTTCCTTAGCCATTCCAGTTTTAGCTTTGGCAGCATGCATTAGGCTGTTGTCATGCCAGTTTTCTTGCAAAAGGCAGTAGACTTCTCTGTACATTTCTTTGTTCATTGACCCTTCTAGCCTAAGGGGGGGGGGGGGGGGGGGGGAGGTGTGTGTTAATAACCCATTCTGGGCTTGCAGAGAGTGAGCAAGTTGTTTGTGTAGGAGAAGTTCAAGATGAAGTTCCCTCCTGCAGATCCTTCTCATCATTCAACCGAGAGATTGGATGTCAGCTGTGGTTCTGAAAGACGCTTATTTATATATCCCCATTAACCTTACTCATTGGAAATACCTGAGGTTTGTGAGGAAGAATGCATAGTTCTAATACAAGTTGCTCCTCACTGGCCATGTTACGGCAGTAATCTGCCTGCTTCAGGGGCCACGGGAAAAGTTCTGTTATTACCGTACAACGGATCCTCCCTCAGAAAGCACTTGGATTTTTTGTTTTCGTATATCAACTCCTTAAAGTGAGCGGCGCCGCTTTTCCCTTGGCCCCTGAAGCAGGCAGATTACTGCCGAAACATGGCCAGTGTCTGGCAAGCAGAGTTGGACCCATAACTAGTGGCAGCAATTCAGCAATTAAAAAGAGAAGTTAACCTGTTTTACTAAAGCTAACGATAAGTGAATGATGGGTCGCTCTGCTCCTCGGGAGAACAGAAGCACGCAGTTTTAAAGAAAATTTGTGAAATTGAAAAATAATAAAAAAGCAAAAAGAAGATTGTTTAGTAAGAAGATTAAAGAATAAAACACGGGAGCTATCGCAATAGGCCAGCTAAAACAAGTGGCTGGTCTCTTGATAGCGACCGCACACAAACCACACATCAAGGGGTTTCCTTGATATTTGGTGGTTGTAGTATTGTAGCATTAAGGAAACGAGGTTGGTTGTTGAATAGTACATTACATGATGGCAATTATTATATGCTGTACACTGCTTCGGGCAGTTATAACGAGGAGGTGGTATGGAAACTAAGCATCGAAAGAGCATTGCACCAGAGAAATGTGGGTAGGCTAGATGTGCCTTACGGTCCTAATTTGCTGTCAGATTCAATTTCTACTTGTATTGTGCTTAGACTGGATAATATGGTTTGCCTGTGAGGGGACTGGTCTTGTCATTGCTTTCCTCCATAGGGAAGCATCACACTTGTATTTCGGGATTCTTCCGGGAACTTTATTTGCCTGTCGTAGGTATAAAGTCCAGATATAATGGTGAAAACAACTATAGAAAATAAATTCCCAGCTGAGCCTTTAGAGACTAATTTTGTAACATCGTGCATTTATCAGCCGGTAAATATCCACATAAGTTCTATGAATTTTCAAAGCTGGCTTGTATGCGTGTCCACTTTGAAAATTATCCCACCAAGTCTACTCACACAAGTAATGCCTGCTAAAATATCCACAAAAATTTGCATGCATACTTTACAAAATTCAGCACTTATGTGCATAAGTGCAGATCTCTCGAACGCTGCCGCTCAGTCTGGGTAAACTTTACACATGAGCAAGATGTACGTGTGTAAGTTGACCCACCTTGTGTGGACAATTTGGCAAAAGCCCATTTCTGTGGGTATAAAACAGTATTTTACCAACAGAACTGCTGTTGAAAATTACCCTTTTATTGTATAGGTTGGGATTCTTGTCCCTAACCAAGGGACAGATTAAATCTATTAAGCCCTCTGCAACCCATGGATAAGAAGCCCCCTTTGTCTTTCCTTCTTTCTCTTTGTACTGGCTGCCTGGGGCATTGTTTGGAGTCCTAACCTTGGGGCTGGTGCAAGAATATTTGATACCTTGGGTCATTCACACCCCACCTCAACTTGCCTATTGGTGGCATCTCCAGCACAGTGTTCCCCTCCTTGGACGTATTGACTTCTCCTTCTGAGCCTTGTGCTGGTGGGATTTTTCCACTCCCAAAATCTTGGTGCTGTAGGTGATTGCCCTGTCTAGCCCTCCCTTCTCTCCATGTCTTGGATTCCTAGTGCATGTTGTTCATTTAAAGCAACCCTGTTTTTCTTCATCTCGTCTACTTTCTCCTCTGGTTGTTCTCAGTGTCTTGACTGTCCGTGATTACCTGTGTTTGTCTACATAGGGTGCAAACTCTTGCACAATGTTCCACAGTCTTGCACAGTATGAGACTTTGGGGAGTACTTGCCCAAATTTCATCTCATAAGGCAGGGGGGATAGGAACTCTAAGATCTTTAGCCCATGAATCAAAAAAGAGCCTTTTGGTATGTCTCATTTTGGGATATTATCAGGTACAAAAATTTTAGATTGTAAGCTCTTTTAGGGGATAGTGAATTACCTATTGTACCTTATTGTAAACCGATGTGATATCTCTTTTTGAAATGAACATCGGTATATAAAAATCGTAAATAAATAAATATTAAGAAGATGTCAAGTTCTGCTAACTATGGGTATTCAGTCATATTCCACAGGGACCTGATACTTGACAACTGTAAGATTATGTGCCCTAGTTGGTGCCTTTTTGTGAGAAAATGACATGTCCATGAACAAACTATGAACTTTGGGAAATTTTAATAAAAAATTGGAAAATCTGTCAACATTTCAGCTGGTTACTTTGAGTCAGTTGCTTAAATTGAGTCATACCTGTGTCTTCCTTATTGCACTCCAACCTCAGAAGCCACTGCTAGATGTAATTGGAGATTTAGCATGACGGTCTCATTTTTATCCATGCCATTTAGTTTTAATGTTTTAAGCCATGTCTGCACTATAAAATTTAATTAGCAAGTGTTTTAATATGTGGATGATAAAAATAGAATCTGACTCATTTTTAAAAGGCACTATCGCCTCTTTCTTCAAGTGTACTCACTTTGACATGTTGTGAATCAGATAGCTATCTCAGTGTGCTACCAGACATATTTTTGGAGATCTGGTATTGCTAGGTTCCCATCCTCTCTTGCAGCATGCAAATAGTCACGTCTAAGCCTGGGCCTCTTCCAGCTTGACATGACTTTGATAAATGCACTTTCTAGCTCTTGAAATATCTCACCTAGTACCTTCATTGGAATCGTCTGAGATAATTATATTAACTTTAGTATGCTATTTATCTTAAGTGCATTTTTGCAGCTAATAATTGAAAGAGGTAGAGCATTTTATCAAGATCTGCTTAGATTTTATCTATACAAACTAATCAAGAGAAAAGTGTACAACTTTATTATCACAATATTCAATGTTGTTTTTAGAAATGTGTCCATAAAATATCAATTCACACCCTAAAATCACACAAATACAGAGGTCAGCATATAAGGCTCCGACGAGTCTTATACCATATTGCCAAATGTTTTCAGTGCAAAATATTTCTCAAATTCCCTGTGGATACTTCCACTTACAATCTTTGTATACCCAACCCTCTCTCCTATTTTCCAACTCTGTTATACATAAAAGACCGGTTTAACACATCTTCATGCATGTAGCTGACCCCTGGTAAAACTTGCTTCCCTTTGGGATATCCGTTCTCAACTTGGTTTTTGATGTTATTTCACGTGGTCTAGCCCCGACAAGGGGCCCCTGTTTCACTTGCGTTAGCTTCCTCAGGGGGACTGCAACCACTGAGAGAACCAAATCCACATTTTAGATGCAAGACCATAGGACACACTTATAAACTATATAGATTTTCTTGATAATTTTACCTCATATGTACCTCTGTGGGTCTTTGTGTAGTTGCACCATGCAAATATTATTGCATCTAGGTTTGTTTTCAGGTCACCAAGCACTCTATTGTGCAACCAGATCTAGAGTACCATATGCAGTTCTGGCTTCCACATCTCCAAAAAAGATATAATGGAACTGGAAAAGGTTCAGGGAAGGCCATCAAAATGTTAAAGGGAATAGAATGATTCCCCTGTGAGGAAATGCTGAAGAGGTTAAGAATCTTCAGCTTAGTGACTAGATGACTGAGGGGAGATATGACAGAGGTCTGTAAAATCATGAGTGGTGTGAAATGGGTAAATGTGAATCAGTTGTTTAATCTTCTAAGAAATAAAAAGATTAGGGTGTTACTCCATGAAGTTACTATGTAGCACATTTAAAACAAATTGGAAAAAATACTTTTTTCACTTATTGCACAATTAAATTCCAGAATTCATTGCCAGAGGATGTGGTAAAGGTAGCTAACATAGCTGGGTTTAAAAAAAGTTTGGACAAGTTTCTGGAAGAAAAGTCCATAAACTATTAACCATCTAGACTTGAGGAAAGCCACTGCTTATTCCTGGGCATAAGGAACTATCTATGGTCCTGCTGGGCACTTGTGACTTGGATTGGCCATTATTGGAAACAGTATACTTGGTTTGATGGAATCTTGGTCTGACCCAGTATGGCAGTTATGTGCTTATGTAAAGATTTTAGAGATGAGTAGCATTCTCTGGTAGATGATAGACAACATTGAGTTTACTTGTTCAATTTATTAGATTGATAGTACATTCTTTATGGCCCTCAAATTGTCAGGAGTTTCTTTAAGAAAATTCTTAGTGGAATCTGCCATTTGTTCAAGTTTGTGATAGATTGCTTTCCTTGAGGAAAAGTCCATAAACTATTAAGATGGACTTGGGAAATACACTGCTTATCCGTGGGATAAGCAACATGTAATCTGTTTACCTTTTGGGATCCTTCCAGGTACTCTTGACCCGGATTGGTCACTGTTGTAAACAGGATACTGGGCTTAATGGACCTTTGATCTGACTCTATAGGCACATAAGATTTGCCATACTTTATCTCCCTTAACGGTGCTGCAGTTTGTATTGTTAAATTTGCTTGCCTTGATTCTGGTTCGTGAACCCATCAACTGGGCTGCCTGTGTCTTTCCAACAGCCCTTCCAATCTACTATTGGCCGCAGTAATGTCCCATAGTAATGTCCCATAGTGCACACTTACTGCGCAGTCTGCTCGGGAACTATACTGCGCGCTAACTTTGTGGTTGTGCACCCTAAGGGGTAGATTTTCATACTCCGCGAATAGGCCTATTTTTGTTGGCGCTCCAGGCGCAAACAAAAGTACGCTGGATTTCAAAACCTGGATCGGCGCGCGCAAGGCTATAGATTTTGTATAGCCGGCGCGCGCCGAGCCGCGCAGCCTACCCCCATTCCCTCCCCTCACCTTCCCCTCCCTTCCCCTACCTAACCCACCCACCCGGCCCTGTCTAAGCCCCCCCCTTACCTTTGTCGGGGGATTTACGCCTCCCAGAGGGAGGCGTAAATCCCCGCGCACCAGCGGGCCTCTTGCGCGCCGGGCCGCAACCTGGGGGCGGGTACGGAGGGCGCGGCCACGCCCCCGGACCGCCCCGGGCCGTAGCCACGCCCCCGTACCCACCCCCAAAACGCTGCCGACACGCCCCGAAAACGCCGCTGCGCTCGGTCCCGCCCCCGACACGCCCCCCCTCCGAAAACCCCGGCACTTACGCAAGTCCCGGGGCTTTGCGCGCGCCGGTAGGCCTATGTAAAATAGGCTCACTGGCGCGCAGGGCCCTGCTCGCCTAAATCCGCCCGGTTTTGGGCGGATTTAGGCGAGCAGGGCTTTTAAAATCCGCCCCTAAGAGTGCGTTAGCATTAAGAGAAAATTATACTAATTTGACACTTTTTGGTCAATTTAGGAATTAATATGTATTCCTATTGGCTGTCTTTTTGATATTTATTCATGTTACCAAGGTTCCCACTGAGGTGGTGTGTGTTTTTTTTTTGTTTTTTTTTTTATATAGGGGATGGGAAATGGGAATGGGTGGTAGCTTGACAAAAAGTAATGTCATCAGTCATGTGACTAGAACTGAGGGAGGAGGAATAGCCTAGTGGTTAGAGCAGTGGGCTACCAGGAGACCAGGGTTCGAGTCCTGCTGTCGCTCCTTGTGACCTTGGGCAAGTCACTTTACCCTCAGGTACAAACTTAAAATTGTAAGCCCTCTGGGGATAGGGAAATACCTACAGTACCTGAATGTAAACAGATGTGCTATCTCAGATCAAATGTCGGTATATAAAAAAATAATAAATATTATTTTGTTACCAGGCACTGGCACATGAAATGCTAGTGCATGTTTTGAATTTGCCAATCCCTGTGCATTTTAGAAAGGGGGTCCTGGAATTATATATGCATTATGCACACACTTCTAATTTTCCAATCCTGCTTCCTTTTTTATGAGATGTATATGGTAATTGGTTAAGTGTATTTTTGAATTGGCCAATACGTTTATTTTCCCTCTTACTTTTACTCACTAGCTAAGCTATATAATAAAGGGCTCTCTGCTTGTGTGTTGCTTTTGTTTTGTGGGGTTTGAGGAGAAACATCAGCTCTTTATTAAATCCATTAGAGTTCTACTAGATTTATTATTGATTTATTATATTAGTCAATCAATAATTAATTACTAGATGGTGATTGATACTAAATATTAAATAATATTATAGTTATGGTTCTCCAAGGTGGAGACAGCCAGTGGGGACGCAGAAACATACCTCTAGCTAACTAAATCTTTCTGAATTGTTACTTTTAAACCTTTAACATTTTTCAGTAGTGAGCACTAACGGGCTTACTGCGCACTGCCGACGAGTTAGTGCGCACTATTGTGATCACAGTAGTGCGCAGTCCCGCCAAGGGAGTGCGCACTAACTCTTCGGTAGTGCGCAGTAATGCGCTTCGTGGAAAAATTGCCGAAAAAATTTATGAACCGTGGGACATACGAAATTTCCCGCTATGCCATGATAACGAAGCCCGATACGATTACTGGTACGATACACATCTCTAATATAAATCAGGATTTTACACATACAGTTTATATTTTCTTGTCATCCATAAAATATACTGCAATACACAAAAAGAACAGTAAATTCAAATTTTACTTTTTATAGTTAATTAACAATTACCTAACAATTTATATTGACATTTATGTGTGGATTTTTGGTTTCACATGCACATTTACCTGCACTAAAAAGGTGCGGACTGGGGCATTCCCGGGTAGGGCCTAGAGTTAGGGGTGGAAGTTGCTATTTTATAAGTGAGTCTGCTGTCTGTGCTGGAAAAAATGGTTGAAACTATTCTAAAGAACAAAATTCCTGAACATACTAACAGTCATAGTTTAATGGGACAAAGCCAGCATGGATTTAGCCAAGGGAAGTCTTGCCTTACTAACTTGCTACATATTTTTTGAAGGTGAGCCAGTTGATATGTTGTATCTATATTTTTGGAAAGCTTTTGACAAAGTATTTCTTCATTAGATACTCTTAAGGAAATTAAAAAAGTCATGGGATAGGAGGCAGTGTTTTAATGTGGATTGAGAACTGGTAAAAAATACAAAACAGAGTAGGACTAAATGGTCAGTTTTCTGAATAGGAAAAGATGAATAGTGGAGTGCCCCAGGGACTTGTATTGAGACCACTGGTTAGGGTTTTTTTGTTTTTTTTTAACATATTTATAAATGATGGGAATGAGTGATTCAAAGTTGTTAATCACAAGAGAATTGTGAGAAATTGCAGGAGAACTTTGCCAGACTGGGAGATTTGGGCATCCAAATGGCAGATGATATTTAACGTGGACAAGTGCAAAGTGGAGCACTTGGGGAAGAGCAGCCCAAGTTATAGCTATGCAATGCAAGTTTCACATTCGGAGTCACCACACAGGAAAAAGAATTGTGTCATGTGGATAATCGGTTGAAATCCTCTGCTCAGTGTTTGTAGTGGCCAAGAAAGCAAATAGAATGCTAAGAATTATTAGGAAAGAACTTGAGAATAAAACAGAGAAAATCATAATGCCTCTGTGTTGCTTCATGTTGCAACTATACCTAGAGTATTGTGTGCAGTTTTGGTCACATGATATTATATGAATGTTTTACTGTAATCCTCCTGAACATTCTATGGATGTAGGGAAATATAAAAACATGCAAATAAATAAAAAGATATAGCGGAATTAGAAAAGGTACAGAGAAGGGTGATCAAAATGATAAAGGGGATGGAATGATTCCACTTTGAGGGAAGGCTATAAAGAGGTCATGAGCAGAGATGGCTGAGGGACTATATAATAGAAGTCTATAAAATAATGAATAGAGTGGAAGGGGTAAATGCAAATAGGTTTTTTACCTTTTCAAAAAGTACAAAGATTAGGCAACTCGCAATTAAGTTACTAGATGATGCATTTAAGACTATTTTTTTTTATTCAACTCATAAATAAACTCTGTAATTTGTTGCTGGAGGATGTAATGAAAGCTGTTAGTTTAGCTAGTTTTAAAAAAAGTTTGGACAAGTTTCTGAAAAACTCCATAAACCCTTATTAAGGTGGACTTAGGGAAATCCACTGCTTATCCCTGAGATAAGCAGTATGGAATCTATTCTCTTAGGACAGGCAGGATCATAGACCTCACAGGTGGGTGACATCTTTAACATTTGAGTTCTTATCTCTGTCTTTTCCTGCGCCGGGTCCCTTGATGTTGTCCCGACCCTAGTTAATGGGCATTGCGGTGAGTTTTGCGTTCTTTGAAGTCGATCCCCGATGGTGCTGTTCCCCGGTGACTGCCGATGATCGACCGCTCATCTGTTGTTTTTTGTTTTTGTTTTTTTGTTTTTTTGACATGGTGGTGTTGGGCTTTTGCAGCTGCCCCCAGTGCCCTCTGAAGATGTCAATTATCGACCCCCACAAGGTCTGTGTCTTGTGCCTGGGGGAATTGCATGACATCAGATGACCCCTAAGTGTTGCTGCACGTGCGCCTAGATAAGATGGAGAAATTGTTCGGCCCCAGGAAGTCTGGTCCTTCAACCTCCGTGTCGGGTCATCGACGCCCTTGGGGAAGGTGGCTGCCGGGGCCATGCTGTCTTCTCCACTGCCAGGTCTCCAGGTCAAATTGGATGCTGTGGACGGCCTACAACTCTTTCCTCTCTTTCCAAGTCTGGATAGTTACCATCGCCCTCGGTGCTAGGGAAAGACTGGGCCAAGCACTGTGGGAAGGCGAAGAAGCACCATCATCGGTCTCCATCGTCGCACGAGACTAAGCTCGGGAAGACTGGTGACTGTTGAGATGCCCCCGAAGTGGCCCTAGGCCGAGGAGGCACCGCTTTCCATTGAGGCTGAGGGCCTGAGGAGGCCCTCACTGATACTGATGCCAGACATCTGTCTCCCTCGGGGCTCTGAGGGAGACCAGATAGCGCCTTCTCCTCCTACAGCTGTCTTTTCTTCGGTGGCGTTTCAGGAGGAGTTAGAATGCAGAGTATGGTTGGCAGTTGACCGAGCCCTACAAGGCATTGAGCCACTGGTCCCGTTGGGGCTGCCACTGATGCTGGAGCAGATGCCCTCGATGTCCTGGGGGGCACCGACGCTGCCTCCGGAGGCTATTCCCATTGAGTGATTATTCGGATGAGGGAGTACAGTCGGGACCAGTGGCACCTCTTCTGAGGCCAACTCCACAGCCAGCATTGCCCGAGCCTCTACTGGGGCATTGAAGCCCTTGGGGCCTCCAGTGTTCATGGTGTCCTCTGTGCCCTGCACAAAGAGCTTAGTAAGGGTTCCCCCACCAGTGTCCCTGGGCAATCTCTGAGGTCCTCTGAGTCATCTTCTGCTGACTCCGAGGACCTACCCTCTCAGCCGTCTCCTCCAAAGGAGATGCGTAAATCCCCTCCCGAGGACTTGACGTTTGCAGGCTTTGTGTGGGTCATGGCGGAATCCGACCCCTTCCAGCTCTTGACCGAGGTGGATTCCAGACACAAGATACTGGAGGTCCTCCAGTTTGTGGATGCACCTAAGGAGGTGGTAGATGTCCCAGTCCATGACATTTTCAAGGAATTGTTTGCCTGGCTCTGGGAGCACCCCATCTCTGTACCCCCTATGAACAGGGAGACCATTGCAGTGTATCTCATTCAGCTTACCACAGGGTTTGAACGCCGCCAGCTACCGCACCAATCCGTGGTGGTAGAGTCCGCTATACGGAAGGCAAGGTGTTCTCTTACCCTTGTCTCGGCTTCCCCAGGCCGAGAATACAGGGCTCTGGATGCCCTGAGGAGGAAAGGTTTTTTTGTTTTTTTTTTATTCCAGGTTGCCATGCTGGTGGCCCGCATTGCCTGCTACCAGTTGTATATGAGCCAGTATTCCAGGAACCTGGAATAATCCAGCATATCACAATCCAGCAAGGCTTGGATTGTGATAAGCATGAAGTCTGGTCCACATACGATGTCTTGATGTTGACGAGAGTGGCTGCAATGGGCATTGGAGCCCGCTGCATGGCCTTGCTCTAAGCCTCAGACCTCCCTCCAGAGTTTCATTAGCACCTCACTGACTTGCCCTGTACCGGAGAGAATCTCTTTGGGGACAGGATTAAGGAGACAATAGCACAGTTGAAGGATCATCATGAAACCCTCCAGCATCTTTCAGCCAGCACCTCGGACCCGCAGTCCTCGGTCAAGAAGCCCTCATGGCAGGGGCTGAGGCACCCCTTTTACTGGCCATGCAGGTACTACCCATTGGCGACCAGGGCGAGGTCTCAGTAGGCTGGCCCCAGGGCTTGCCCGAGGCAACAGTGAGTCCCTAGGACTCAGCCGGTGCCCCAGCAAAGCCCCGCCATGGGATTTTGACTGGCTGCAAGGGAGTGTAAGCCAGCCACTTGCACCCTTGATGGGAGGCCCTCTAGCCAGAGATCGGCTGCGGTTCTTTGCAGACCACTGGCCGTCTATCAGCTCAGACCAGTGGGTCTTGTCCAACATTCGTTGCGGATTCTCCCTTGTGTCCCTTTTAGGGCCCTTCAGTGAATCAGGAGGTACTCTTGACAGAGCTCTCCACTCTCACAATGGCCAGTGCCATCAAATCTGACCTACCACAGCAACGAGGGAGCGGGTTCTACTCCAGGTAGTTCCTGATTCCAAAGAGAGCAGAGGGGCTTTGGCTAATTCTGGACCTGAGAGCCTTGAACAAATTCTTGAAGTGGGAAAAGTTCAAAATGGTCTCGCTGGGCACCCTGATTCCTCTCCTGCGAAGGGAGGTGGGGGTGGGGACTGACTTTGTTCCCTTGAATGAAGATGCCTACACCCACATCGAGATTTCCAGAGTGCAGGGGAAATTTCTTCACTTTGTGGTGGATGAGAAGCACTTCAGTACAGGGTGATGCCTTTTGGCCTGGCATCTGCATCCTGTGTCTTCACCAAGTACCTGGCCATTGTAAGGACCTACCTGTGGTGGTTATGATTGCACATTTTTCCCTACCTGGACGACTGGTTTATCAAGAGTACCACCCAGGAGGGAGTGCTGCAGTCCTTGCACTACGTCATTTAGGTGTTGGAGGCCTTGGGTTTTCTGGTCAACTACCAGAAGTCACAGCTCGTCCTGTCACCTCAACTGGACTTTATTGGTGCAGGTTTGACACGGTTCAAGCCAGGGTGTTTGGCCCTTGGATCAAGCACTCACCCTAGTGTCCTTGGCAAGAGTGATCTCTGAGTTGCCAGGCTTTGGGGCACCATATGCTCTGCCTGTTGGGACACATAGCTACAACAGTCCATATCACTCCCTTCACTCGTCTACACATGTGCAGGGCTCAGTGGACCCTGTGGTGCCAGGCCTTCCAGGATCTTAGGGTATGCATCCGTATTACTCCACCACTCTGGGATTCCTTGTCATGGTGGGAGAATCTGTCCAACTTGGTGATAAAGGTGCCCTTCCAGGCTTCTTCTGCTCAAATTGTGCTCACCATGTATGCTTCCAACCTGGGTTGGGGTGCCCATGTGGAGGGTCTCCGCGCCCAGGATCAATGGCCTGATCAGAAAACGAGGTATCGGATAAACTTCCTGAAAATCCATGCGATCTGATACACTCTTTGGGTGTTTCGAGATTGCCTGGCCAACAAGGGGGTCCTCATCCAGATCGACAGTCAGGTGGTGATATTGTATGTCAACAAGCAGGGAGGTCTGAGATCCTTCATCCTCTGCCAGAAGGCTGTCCAGATCTGGTGATGGGCTCTGTCTCAGGGCAATCTGCTATGAGCCATGTATCTGCCAGAGATGGAGAATGTGGTGGTACACTACCTGAATTGTTCCTTCCGACCCCATGAGTGGTCCCTGAAGCAGGAGGTTGCGGATTGGATCTTCCATCTCTGGGGAACTCCGGACGTGGATCTGTTCGCTTCCCCTTGCAACAGGAAGGTAGATCAGTTCTGCATCCTGTTCAGAGAGAACAGCAAACCAATATCGGATGCCTTCGCCCGACAGTGGGGCATGGGCCTCCTCTATGCATATCCCCCGCTTCTGCTAATGTCGAAGACTCTTCTGAAGCTCCAACAGTACCAGGAAACTGTGATCCTCATTACTCTGTATTGGCCGCGGCTATCTGGTTCACCCTCCTGCAGGATCTCTCCCTCCAGGAGCCGATCAGTCTGGGGACCTCCCCAGACCTCATCATGCAGGATCAGGGCAGATTGCACCATCCTAACCTCCAGGCCTGGATGTTGAGAGGGTGATTTTGCAGACCCTAGATCTCTCGGATGATATGTCCTGGGTTCTGGTGGCATCCAGGAAATCTTCCACTAGGAAATCTTATGGCTTGAAGTGGTGAAGATTTCCTGTTTGGTGTGAGTGCCACGGCTTGGATCCGTTCACTTGCTCCACACCGAAGCTATTTGATTACCTCCTGCACCTCTTGGAAGCTGGCCTAAAGATCAACTCTGTCCAGGTGCTACTGGGGCCTACCACCAAGGGGTGGTAGGTTCACCCATTTCAATACAGCCCATAGTGGGGCACTTTTATGAGTGCTCTGTTTCAGCTGAAGCCTCCCCTGCTGTGTCCTGGGACCTCAATGTGGTCTTGTCCCAGCTTATGATGGCTCCCTTTTTAGCCTTTGCACTCCTGTGACCTGAAGTACCTGACCTGGAAGGTCGTCATCTTGGCGGTTGTCACATCGGTGCGCAGGGTCAGCAAATTTCAGACCTTTCATGAAGTTCTTCCATGATAGTGGTCCTCCGCACACACCCTAAGTTCTTGCCTAAGGTGGTGATGGATTTCCATCTAAACCATTCAATCATACTACCCAGCGTTTTTTCCAAAGCCTCATTCGAACCAGGGCGAATGGGATCTGCACAGTTTGGATTGCAAGAGAGCCTTAGCCTTCTACCTGGAGCCGACAGCAGGCTTTGACAAAAGCTTTCCACCCACTTGTGAGGACTAACATCCTGCTGTCCTAGGAGAACCGCTGTTTCAGGTAAGCAACTCTGCTACCTTTTGGGAGCCTGCCAGGTACTTGTGACTTGGACTGGGTACTGTTGGAAACAGGATACTGGGCTTGACGGACCTTTTGGTCTGACCCAGAATAGCAAATCTTAAGTTCTTAGTTCTACATGAATACATTGGGTAACTTGTTCATGCAATTTTTACATCTGCTAATTATCTTGCATAATTGATATCAGACTCATCTTTTGTCTGCTGTTTTTGGGTAGGAAGTCTGGTGAACGGGGAGTTCAGGGTGAAGTACTAGGAGGGTTTCTGTGAACTATTGGAGGTATCAGTAAACTGGTGATGTACAAATATGGACTACTTCTGCAAATATATATATACTAATTTTTCACACGTAACAGCTTTGAAAATTTACTCTTTGCTATAATTATTGCCAATTGAAAAATTATCCAAGAGATTTTCCTGTTTCTCTGTTTAATTTTTTGGAATAAAACAATTCACATAGTTTTGTATAATAAAAGCTACACATATTGCTTCATGCTCTGCCCTTCTGCACTTGGGAACATCTCCACAATATGTGGATAAAAGTACTGGAATGCAGTGTTTGAGTTTTTTTTTAGTCACTTTTTAAAATTTAGTTCAGTATTAGTCACTTTATTATTTAGTTCAATATTAAAGGTGTGCAATTATTTATTCAAAAGACGTATAAAAATATTAGATACAATATTTTAGGGCATAATGGAGACAGACCATCTGAGGAAGTAAAATTGCCCAAACACAGTCCGTTTTGTTATTTTAAGGAATCCAGCTGTGTTGTAACTGCACTTCCTGTATGTAGAAAGCTGTTCAGATCAGACTTGGCTTTGATTATTTGTCAGCACTTGCAGATCCTTTAGAGTCTGCACCTTCTTCCATTATTCAATTTGTGGCCCCTTTCATAGATCAGTCTTAATGGGAAATGCCTATGGTAGTGCAGAGATGGTGAAAGGCTCATACTGTTCAACTCAGGCTTGAATATCAAGTTAGTCGGGCCAATTATAAACGTGAGTTTGAGAGAGCATGTAAAGAGTTTTATGTACAGGGACTCCGAGGCTTGCTTAATTGGTCTCTTAAGTTTGAGATGATTAATCCACTCTTTGAGCCATCTTCTGGATCATCTTATGCTCAAAAAATTTGATTGTGAAGGTTTTGCTGACTTTTGCAGTCTGAACTAGGGGTGCTTGGCATTTGGGGCCAGTTTCCATATTAGCACACCCACATGTGGTTTGGGACAGATGTTCAGAGGTCTCAAAGAATTAAGTTGCAACTGTTGTAGGTGCAGTTGAAGTCTCCTTTGTTCGCCATCTTGTCCCTTGTCCTTTTTGGGGGCTCTATAGTTTGGGCCTTGTTTTTATTGAGAGAGTTACTAAGTTAGTAAATGCTTCCAGGGCCAAGGGGACTGTACCTGATCTTTTAAAGCAGTCTGTGATGTGGCCCGTGCTCAAAAAATCACTCCCTGTATCTGAGAGTGCCAACTAATCCTCTATTTCTAATCTCCAAACAATTGCAAAGGCTTTAGAAAAATTCATTCTTTTACAATTAGAAGATTTTATGATGGGTAAGTAGGGACCTTCATTTTTGGGTTTTAGTGTTCTTTATTTTTCCTGGTAATTTATCGGGGTTCTGAAAAGAACAAAAACAGGAGAAAATCATTTTAAAAAGAGACTAATTTCTCCAGGTAAATATCAGAGTTTATTATGGTGGACAGAAACCAGGACAAAAAAACAAGCATATTCTCTCACCCTCTGCAACAGCATTCATCCATACTGGGTAGCTTCAGGCATCTCTCTCCTTCAGCAGCATGCTTACCAAGGCTCCTGTGCTCTGCAGCATTGCACTTCTGCTTTTGTGCAGGACCAGGGACCATGCTGGGAAGTCCTTCTGTGGACAAGGCCTGCTTCAAATGCATTTGCAACAGCAGGCACTTTGGCTGCTTGGTGAGTGATGAGGCAGGACTTGAAACACAACATGCGCTTTGGCCCACACTGGCTTCCAGCAGTGGCCAGAGGCCTTGAAATCGCTCATCTGCAGCTCGGGAGCAGCTTTTTAATGAGCCTCAGTGTTCGTCTTGTTTGAAGTGTGATTCTAGGAGCAGGGAGATTCTGGCTGTGGTTCTAAATCCCCTGAAGTGTTTGTATAGAGAGGGATACTCACCCTCATATCCATCTCAGGAATTGCAAGAGCTTTCAAGTACGCAGATGTCAACCACCAGCCTTCCTCAAGGAACTGAGGAAGATGTGACCACTTCTTCCTGTGCTGTATTGGCATCAGCAATTTTTGAGGAGTAGTTGGAGAAGAAGATCCAGGCTGTAAGTGCTGAGCATTGATAGTCAGTCAGTAGCCTTGTAAATGAAGGTCCAGCTTTTGCTTGAGGCTGTCATAAAAGAACCCCAAAGCCGGTTTCTAGAGAAACAGCATCAAGAATTGCTGCACCAATGTAAATTTGTAGTGCATTGTTGGGGGAAAGCCTCCCCAAGGCACAGAAGTGCATCAAGGTCTAGACACCAGCAGACCGATACCATCACTGAGGTCTTGTCTTCTAACTGGATGCAAACTTGGACTGAACTGCCAAACTATGGTTCTGGCTCAGTCTTAGTGCTCCTGGAGGTACACTCATGGGCATAGAGTCCATAGTAAAAAGTGGTGCACAGGCACCATGAGTTTGGGAAGCTATGACTCTCCCTCCGCCCCTGGAAAAATAAGAGTTGTGATGCACTACTGCTGTTTCCTCTTAGCTGCAAGTGGGTGCACACAGCTTCCCCCCTTCCCCGAGTAGAGGAAGCCCGGTGGGGTCATGATAGAGCCCATCACACCACGACCCAAAAAGAGGAGCAGGCCGGTGGGGCTGTAGTGGAGCCCATCCCAGCATGCCTGAAGCAAAGAGGAGGCCATGTGTGAGCCTATGGTTGTGTATACATGTAGCAGGCTGTGTGCGTGTGTGAGCGCGCATGCCTGTGAGCCTATGTGTCACACACAGGCTCTCACAGGCACACACACACACAAAATCTGTGTGTGAGGAAGAGAGAGCCTGTGTATGAGAGAGAGAGAGGGTGTGTGAAAGAATGAATTTGTTAGTATGTATTTGTGAGTGAGTGAGAGAGACAGAAGATAGTTTGTACAGCCCTTCCTCCTCTATCCACGATAATCTCAGGGTGACTGGAAATCAAAAGATCCCAGGTAAGAAGACTGAGAGAGTGTTTTTTAATCCTTATCAGCTTTAATTATTGGATGTAATTTGATATTTCTATTGTATTTGAAATTCTTATTTTTATTTTTTTTAGGAAATATTAGAACATTTTTTTTTATTATTGGATGTTTTATCCATCAGATGTTTTTAAATATTTTATTGGTATTTGGTATATATTAGAAAACATTTATGCAGTTTTTTTTTTTTTTTAAATTTTGGATGTTTGTTGGCTGTGTTTGACATTTATTCTTTTTATTAGTATGGTTTAATATTATGAATGATTTATATCTTTTGATTTTATTGCTTGATGTTTTGAGAGGCATGATATTTCTGTTTTTCTGTTGTACTGCATAATACAGTTTGGCTTGTGGTTTCCAGTATAGTTTTTTGTTGGCACATTTCTATTTTATTTTTGGTGAGGGTTTGTCTGTATTTTAAAGGTCCAGGTCTTGTGTGACTTGAATTCTTGCTGTGAGAATACTTATCACTGGCCTTTACGGCATTATGGTCCTCTGTTTAAAATAGAAATGGAAGAGAAGTTTACTCTTTATTAATTTCGTTTGCGTGAGAAAGCGGTTTTGAATGTTTGGGCAAAAATATTTTTTTGTTTACATATTTTATTGTAGTTGTTGTTAGTAGATTAGTTGATTATGTTAAGGGATTAGGTAATGATCCCTCTAAGATTTGAATTGCTGTGAGCATAAAATTGGGCTTTTTGCAATAAAGGCTCACAGGCGAGTGTACTGTTTTCTAAGGCACATGGCTGCAGCAAATTTTCTGGTGCACCACCGATTCAACAGTCACCCTATGCTCACCTATAGATCTGAGGACTACGCTGATTATGAGGAGTCTACAGGCCTCCCTTCAGACTCTTCTCTTTCACAAGAAAGGAAAGTGTTTGCTGATTTTTGTGAAAAGAATGGTGGAAACAATTCCCTTTGGTTTAAAGAAGGATGATGAGTCCAGGGCAGAAATCTTTTTTTTTTTAGGTAGATACAATTACACACAATTCTACTCATACAATTTCCTTTTCAAATATTTTGGAATCCTCTACCTTAGTTACTTAAGTAGTGGGGAGATATAAGAATACATCTGAGCAGATATTTAACATAATACCTCAAGGAAATTTTAAGGGAGTAAGGCAGATTATATATATCTAACTGACGATCTATTATCATCTGGGTTCTAGAGTCCTTTTGGTGTGATTCCAAATATTTTTCAAGTTGTACTGGATCATAAAAATCATATCTAACTCCTTCTTCTACTTTCCTGACACATTTACATGGGAAATGCATTATTATTTGTGCCCCCATCTGTCTCGCTTGAACAGCTAGACCCAGGAACTTTTCTCTTCTTCTCTGTGTCTCTTTGGCCATGTCTGTGTATACCCATATTCTCTGTCCCAAGTATGGGGAGGTTCTCTTTTGAAGAAATGTTTTCATTATGTTATCCCTATCTAAGGGTAACACAAAATTTACAAGTAACATGCCCCTTCCTTCTACTTGAGATTCGAATGAAGTCTCCAATAACTCAGTTATATTTAAGGTGCTTTCCTTAATATCCTGTTGCTTTTCAGACTCCACTTTAAATCCAGGTAAAAAAAATAGACTTTTGTCAGCGGAGGTTGTTCTTTCATAGAGATCAATAGAACTTCCTTCAAATAATGCTTGAATTGCTCTTTAGGCGATATCATTTTACATTTTGGGAAGTTCAATACTCTTAAATTGAGGTATCTTGCTTCATTTTCTAAGGTCTTAATTCTTCTATTCAGCATCATTTGAACAGATTTTACTTGCTCGAGGTTCATTTCCACTTGTTCCAACTTTTCTGTATGTGTTGTAACTATAGGCATCAGGTTATTAAATTGCACCTGTGTTAATGCCTCAGTTAAGTTCACAATCAAACTTTTGCAGATTAGAGATTGCAAACCTCAGAGAATCTAAAGTTATTATATTTGGTTTCTCTAACAGTTTTGGAAGAGAAAAAGTTAGTAATTGCATCAAAATATTTGGATCCACTTGGACTGCTGGTCCCTGCGATGATTCTTTCCGGGTGGTACCTGTACCCCCCCAATGGGTTGCTCACCCTTGATGTTCGGCCCTCCCCTCGTCAGGGTAGAAGTTAACATTCCCCCCTCCAAAGCAGCACCCTTGATATTCCCAGCCTGGCCCTCCTCGGAGGTACTCACTTCAATAAATTACATCCGTCTCTGAAGTGATTCCGGGTCAGCTGCTGCAGCATTTGCTGGAGGGGAGGGGGTCGTCTGTGCCCCGGGACTAAAAGTTGTTTCTTCCATAAGCAGAGGCGTCTGCTCTCCGCAAATTGCTTCAGCGGGATACTCTGGGGTTCTCCCTTCTGCCAGTGAGTAAAACCCTGCAATGGTGGTTTGAACTAGGGGGGGATTCTGAGAGGCCGAAGAACCTTCTCTAATCCTCCCCTTTCTTTTGGTATGAGGCATTTCTTGAAGGCGATTTTCAACAACCAGCTGGTGGGAGCTCAGCGCCATCTTAGATCTCCTCCAGGGCAGAAATCTAATCAGTGGATCCCTCCTCCCCTCTTACAAAAGCAAATTGTGGTAGTGCCCATCCATGAGAATATAGGAGAACTCCCTCTTTGTGTCACCAGTGACTAAAGGTGGATGCGATATATCAGGGGTGGCCAACTCTGGTCCTGGAGAGTTCCAAGCAGGCCAGGTTTTCAGAATATCCACAATTCAGTGACGTGACTGATTTTAGGGAGTACTTGGTGTGAACATAACTCAGGTCTGTTTGATCTTCATTGGCTCCCCATTCATACCCAGATAAAATATAAAATAGTTCTGTTGGTCCACATGTTGTTACATCTCAACTCTTTTCCATGGGCAAGTGCTATGCTGAAAACATATAAACCAACCAGGACTCTGCAATCTGTCCAGCAAGGTGAAACCTGGGATTACTCTTATTCCATCGCTGCCCCCCCCCCCCCCCCCCCCCAATGCTCTGGAATACTTTTCCTGAAATTTATGCTTGTTAGACTGTACTAAATCTTTTAAATCTCAGCTGAACTTTTATTGTGAAGCTGTGTTTTTACTCTGATTTTTTTTTCTTCTGCAGTTGTTTATATTAGATGAATTTTAATTATTTAGATTCGCTTATTTTAGCTTAGTTTTATATTGTACTTTATAATTTTATGTATATTTTATAATGTGAATCGCTTAGAACTTTGGCATGTAGGTGATCAATAAATATAAAAAAACACTAATTTTCACACTGAAGAATGTCATTGGATGTTGCGTAATATAAAAATTGTAAATAAAACAAATTATTTTCTTAAAATGATTATGTATGAAATACTTTTGCATGCACAGCCTGAATTGTATGCAGATTTGTCTTATGAATTTTCATTGTGGATATCTTGAAAACCTGGCCAGTTTAAGGCTCTCGAGGACCAGAATGGCCACTCCTGCAATATATTATATCTTAATGGTTCCCAGATTCAAGAAATAGTAGTCAATAATAGTTGAATCTACTCTCAAAAAGATCAAGAGATTTAGAACCCAGTCTTCTGTACCCTCAGGGAAGGCTCTCATACCCTTGACTTTATTGGGAGCTTGATGCCTGCATAGCATCCTATTTCTTCATGGGTTACTATATGTGAAAAATACTGAAAGAGGTGAAGGGTATATTGGAGCATATCCCTCAGTCACGTGACGCCCTAGAGTAACTAGTAATCAAGAGAATGGAGTGTGGGAAACACGTGGCCCATCCATCCTATGATATTTTTGAAAAGTCAGTGAGGGTCTTTGCAGTATGTATTTATTTATTTATTTATTTAAAATTTTATATACCGACATTCATCAAGTGATATCACATCGGTTCACAGTGTAACGCAAACAGACGCCTGGGAAGGCGTTTTACATCTAACATAATTATATCGAACTGTTATAACATGTAGGTATTGTTATAACAGTAGGTATTGGTGCTCGCAAACTCTCATGGTTGCAGGCATTGGACCTCAGATAAGATGTCCAGGAAAGACTTGCAGATGTGCCTTGCAATGGAGATGATCTCTTTTTGGAAGTTAAGGAAGAGGTGGCTAGAAAAGGCCACTGTGCTATGCTCCAGACCCTCTCCATTGCAGTTATCTAGGGAGCCCCACCTGTGTGATGATTTGCTTGTAAGAGGAAGCATTACTGCATACCTATATCAAGAGTTCTCTGAAAACAGCAGATCTACCAGTCAAACAAACCCATTTGGGACTTGATCTCTTTCTTTAAGGTAGATTTTTAAGACCTGTGTGCGGGAGTCCCATAGCCGGACACACTGATTTTATAGCATGCGCGCGCCAAAGTGCATATTATAACATCTGCTACCCGCACACACATGCATGCCCGATTTTATATCGGTGGGTGCGAATGCCAACTCGCGCGCGTAAGGAGGGGTAATTTTCCATCATGTGCATGGCGACGGACTAGGCCTCTTCCCAGTTCCCTCCCAGTCTGCTCCAATAAAAGAGACTGGGAGGGAGCTTTCTAAACCCCCTACCTAACCTGTTTCCTTTTTTCCCCTATCCGCCCCAACTCCTAAAATCCCGCTAACTAACTTTTTTTTTTTTTAAACTTACCTGGTCTCTGGAGCAGAAGCAGGTTGATCGCCGGTTGGCTGCCATCACGTGCTTCAGCGGGGTAGGGCCTAATGGCGCTGTCCTGGCCTACCCCTTTTTTTCAAACCCGTTCTTCTGCACTTACGGGCAGATATGTGTGTGGCCACGCACGTATCTGCCTGTTTCGACATGCGCTGGATTTTTAAAATCTGGTCTTTTGGTTTCTTAAAACATAGCTAAACAAACTTAATCGGTTGCATGGACAAGTGTATGTGGAAAGTCCTACTGATTTTCAGTAAAGATTTCACTAATCTTTACCAGAAAGGTGAGGGGGGGGGGGGGAGGAAAGTTCTGCTCATTAGGTGTAACGTGTTGATCTGCTGTCTTCAGAGCACAGCTGTGGCAGGTACGCAGTTTCAATTTCCCTGCGCAGTGACACAGAATTGCCTTCTGCAGCCCATACATTCTAGTCCATTGCTTTCTTTTTTCTTTTTACCTGAAATGAATATGAATTGCAACGTAACATCCTGTTCTAATGCTACTGTGCTTAAGTCTTCCGATACTTCCTCCGTTTCAGGTTTCATTATGTATTTGTGGTTAAATGCTCATTTGCCTGAACTGCAATACAATATACTTCATCAGTGTGATCTGTAAAGTTTATATATTAGTGTAGTTCACCCCCAAATCATTTTTGCCGTAGATTGATGAAAATTAGGATAACTGATGCTCTGTAGCATTTAATATTCTCTGAGGACAAGCAGAATGGTAGTCCTCACACATAGGTGATATCATCAGATGGAGCCCTGATGCAGAAAACTTATGTCAAAATTTCTAGACGTTTGACTAGGCAAACCGAGCATGCCCTATACCATGTGTCCATGTGGGGTCCCTATCCATTCTCTTTTTCTGCGGTGCTGTAAGCCTCGTGGTGTGAGTGAGCTCACTTTAGCTATTTTTTGGCTTTGTGGAAAACTTTCCTCTTTTCTCGCATTTTTATGGTTTGGGTTTTTTTTTTCCCCCCTCATCATTTCATCACCAGGTCCTCTCGGTGCCTTCCCGTAGTATCTCCTAGTCAGGGTTTTTGGTGATTCAGGTAAGTTTCCTTTCACAGTCAATTCCCCGTGGCAATGACTCATCTGTGCCTGCCAGCCATTGACACCCCACCGCCTTCATTTTTGGTTCATTCCCCTTTTGGTTTGCCTGACATGACCACATATGGTTTTGGCAATGCCAGTGGTGTCCGTGGCAAGGGAGGCATTGCAGCTGGTGGTCTGCAATGGTCTCCACCGGTCCTGATGCCAATCACCGATCCACCTCAAGGGTCCAAAGAGGATCTGGTGGCTACCCCTCCTGTCAGCAATGTTTGAGGAACTGAAGCATAGAGTCCAGCTGGCGGTGGAGTGGGCGCTGCAGGGCTTTGGTCCTGTGGCACCGGACCTGGTACTGCCTGTCCTCGTACTACTTCTGGAGAAGCTCAACATGCTCATCTATGCTTTACTGACCCAGCAGGTGTTTGTTTTCGGGACAGCATCAGTACCCAGCGGGGCATCGAGGTTTCCCCCTACTGTTAAGGTGGTTGTTGCTGGTTCCTTCTCCAAGGAAGCTCCACTGAAGCCAGTAGGGAGACAGAGGCCTGTTTTCCCCCGTCCAGTTTTACTGGCACTTGCACCTCTGAACGAAGGCTGAGCACCTAGGGACCCATCCACTGTGTCTTACAGTGAGGATGAGGAATCTTATGATCTTTGGGGGGATGAAGTTTCAGAGGGCTCTGAGGGTCTCCCTTCAGACCCTTGTCCTCCAGAGGAACGAAGGAAATCTTCACTTGAGGACTTGACCTTCATAGGTTTTATGAGGGTGGTGGTAATGGTGGAAGCCATCCCTTTTCAGTTATTAATGGAGGAAGATTCCATGCACAAATGCTTGTGATTCTTCAGTTCATGGAGCCTTCTAAGGAGATCAGTGCGGTCCGGGTACATGAGTTCCTTAAGGTGGTGCTGCTGCTGAGGATATAGGAACCCCCCCCCCCCCCCAATGACTCCCATTAATCAGAAAGCAGACAGGATCTATTTCGTCCAGAAGGCTGCTGTATTTGATAAGCGTCAGCTGCCCCACCATTTGTTGGTGGTCGAAATTGCCCTCAAGGGCCAAGCCCTCATTTCTCTTTTTTGGGCACCCCCAGGGAAGCTCCATAGAGCGATGGATGCTCTCGGGTGGAAGGTATTTCAAGGCGCCATACTCATTGCCTGCATTGCTGCCTTCCAGCTCTATAGGAGCCAATACTCGTGGGATATCTGGAAGCAGGTGCAGGAGGTGGCCAAGCAGCTACCTCAATAGCAGTAGGACACCTGCATATCGCTGGCACATAAGGGCCTGGAGTGCAGAAAACATGAGGTCTGTGCAGCCTTTGATGCTTTTGAGACAGCATTGAGAGTCTCTGCAGTGGGAATTGGCGCCTACAAAATGACATGGCTGCGGCCCTCAGATCTCTGACCAGAGGTACAGGAATGACTTGCTAACATGCCGTGTATTGTGGAGAATCTCTTTGGTGATAGGGTCCTATCTTTGGGACCACCATGAAACCCTCAAACAACTGTCAGCACTCTGGACCTGACCTCCTTTTCTAGGAGACTGGCGAGACAGGAGCCACGGAAGTCTTTCTTTTGCCAAAGGTTGTACTATCCTCTGCCCCCTTGCTTCCTTCAACTCCATCAGGGCTCCCGTGGCCATCCTAGGCAGCAGAGAGCCCCCAAGCCCCAGCTGACTCCTCTGTCAACCCCAAATGGAGTTTTGACTGGGTCAGTCACCCGTACCCAGGACCTTAGACCCTCTGCTTGGGGGCAGGCTGCCGTTCTTTGCGTACCAGTGTCCCAGTATAACCTCTGACCAGTGGGTTTTGTCTATCATCTGTCCAAGGGTACCAATGGAATCTGTTCGGTATCTCACCAAATTGCCCTCTGTGCCCGTTTTGGGTGCTGGTAGTGCATCAGGAGGTACTATTAGCGGAACTCTCCTCCCTCTTAACTTCTAGAGTGGTCGAGCCCATACCACCAGGGCAAAGAGGGTGGGGATTTTACTCCAGGTACTTCCTGACTCCAGAGAGTCTCATCCTAGACCTGAGGGCCTTGAACAATCTTTTAAGAAAATAAAAGTTCACGATGGTTTCCCTGGGCACCTTGATCCCCCTTTTTGCAAAAAGGGGACTGGCTTTGCTCCCTCACTCTAAAGGACACATGCACTCATATCAAGATCTTCCCCAGTCACAGGAAATATCTCCGATTTGTGGTGTGAAAACAGCACTTCCGGTATTGGGTGTTGCCATTCGAGCTAGTGTCAGCTCCACGGGTTTTCACAAAATGCCTGACCATGGTGGTGGTGCACCTCCACAGCCTGGGAATATATGTTTTCCCTTATCTGGACGATCTGGTCAAGAGCACGTCTCAGGCAGGGGCCGCCAGGTCCATGCGCTTCACCATCCGGGTGTTGGAGTCACTAGGGTTCTTGCTCAACTACCCAAAGTCCCGTCTCAGCTTGTCACTTCAATTGAACTTCATAGGAGCCCTGCTAGACACGGCTCAGGCCAAGGCTTTCCTGCCTCGCTAAAGGGCCGTCACCTTGATTACCATCATGAAAGAAGTCCATCAGAGCCAGCAGGTGGCAGCTTGGCATATGGTGAGGCTGTTGGGTCATATAGCTGCAACTGTCCATATCATTCCCTTGGCAAGTTAACACATGTGCATAGCCCAATGTACCCCAAGGTTACAGTGGTGCCAGGCCACTCAGAGCCTCCAGGATTGCATCCGAGTCACTCTGTCTCTCCAGGACTCGTTGTCCTGGTAGAAAAACAAAAGAGATAGGTGCCTTTAGTCTTTTTCAGTTCCTTTATTGAAGTGGAGATGTAAAAGAATGATATAGCCCAACTCTGGCCGAGTTTCGCCGTGTACTACGGCTGCCTCAGGGGCTTAATTGTATATTCATGGACTCTTGATTATTGTGCAGATATTAATGTCTGTCTGATCCGCAACAATATTAGATCTTATTGCTTGTACAGTCATATTCTCGTGAATACAATATATCTAATAGCTCCTGGATTAAACCATCACAGTGGTCATATAATGCAGCAGAAATCAATAATACTCCTTACAGTCCACTTATGGATACGGGTCTCCACTTGTAACAACAAAGGGTCTTTGGTCTGCTCAGGAATGCTTTTGTCAAATCAACTTCCTGGAGCTTCATGCAATCAGGTATGTGCTTTAGACTTTCAGAGATCAGCTGTCCAACAAAGTTGTTCTGATCCAAGCAGACAACCAGGTAGCCATGTGGTATGTCAACAATCGGGGAGGCATGGGATTGTACCTCCTGTGTCAGGAAGTGGTTCAGATCTGGTCATGGGCACTGTCCCAAGGGATAGTTTTCAGGGCCATGTACCTGGCTGGGTCAGAGAACGTGGTGGTGGACAGGCTGAGTCGAGTCTTCTGACACCACAAGTGATTTCTGGACCAGGGGGTAGCAAATCGTTTATTCCACCCCTTGCAACAGGGATGTCCCTAAGTTTCTGCTCCCTGTATAGTGCAGATGGCAAACCAGCCTCGGACACCCTTGCCCACAACTGGGTCAAGGGTCTTCTGTACATATATCCTCCGATTCCCTTAGTGGCAAAGACTCCAAAGACACTCTTGAAGCTTTGCGAGGGCAAGGGGACTATGATCCTCATAGCCCCTCATTGGCCAAGATGGGTCTGGTTTCTACTTCTATAGGAGTTGTCCATCTGGAGACCAATCAGTGTCGGGACTTCCCAATATCTCATCATGCAATCAAGGCAGGCTGCCACATCCCAACCTCCAGGCCCAGTTGCTCATAGCCTGCAATTTTGAGAGGTTAATCCTGCAGCCACTTGATCTTTCAGAGGATGTGTCTCGGGTCCTGGTGGCTTCTAGAAAGCCTTCCACTAGAAAGTTCTGTGAACTAAAGTGTTGGAGGTTTTCCATGTGGTGTGAGTAGAAGGGCCTGGATCCATTCTCCTGCCCCACACAAAAACTGCTTGATTACCTTCTATACCTATTGGAAGCTGGCTTAAAGGCAAATGCAAATCTTGGTGCAAATGGCGCATATTACCAAGGTACAGATGGTACGCTCATCTCTGTATAGCTTAACGTTGTATGATTCATGTGGGGCCTGCTTCAATTAAAGCCTCCCCTAAGACCTTCCGCTATGACTTGGGACCTCAACGTGGTGTTAGTCAGCTGATGAAAGCTCTTTTGAGCCGCTGCACACCTGTGACCTGAAGTACCTGACCTGGAAGGGCATATTTTTGGTGGTGGTCACCTCAGCAGCAGGGTCAGCAAGCTCTAGGCCTTAGTGACTTATCCACCTTACGCTAAGTTTTATCATGACAGGGTGGTCTTGTATATGCACCCTAAGTTCCTGCTTAAGGTGGTAACGGACTTCCAACTTAATCAGTCAGTCATCCTACCAACATTCTTTCCCAGTTCCCATTTGCACCAAGGCGAATGAGCACTGCACAGTTTGGTCTGCAAGTGAGCTTTAGCCTACTATCTGGAGTGGACAGAAGCCCATAGACAGTCCACCTAACTTTTTATTTATTTTGATATGAATAGCTTGGGTGTTGCCATTGCCAAACAGACACTATCCAGTTGGCTAGCAGATTGAATCTTTCTCTTATGTCCAGGCAGGACAACATTTTGAAGGTCATATCAAGGCTCATTCTTTCAGTATTGGTGGCCCACTTGCGAGCAGTTCTCGTAGAGGAGGTCTACAAAGTTGCGACGTAGAGTTTTCTCTACACTTTTTCAATTCTCACTATTGTCTGGATAGGGATGGCTGACACAACAGTAGGCCAGTCTGCCCTTCGGAACCTGTTTGAGGTGTAGATCCCATCTCTCCTCACTTAGGGCCCATTGTTTGGCTCCCCCCCCCCCCCTCTCTCTGTTACCAACAGCACTGTTATTGTTGTGCCCATTGTCACCTGGTTGGGTGTCTGTTGGTCCCCTTTTGTGTTGGGGAGCTACCTGTAGCTAGGCATTCACCCATGTGTTGACTCAGAGGACACCAGGATGTTAGTCCTCTCAAAACCTGCTCCCTCCCCACAGAGCTGGCTTTCTCCTATTTTTTTATTTTAATTTTATTATAATTCTGTTACAAGACTGGAGAGGGACCCCACGTGGGCGCCAGGTAAAGGGCATGCTCAGTGGGCATAGTCACTAGAACTTTGACATAAGTTTTTCGCATTGGGGCTCCATATGATGTCACCCATGTGTGAGGACTAACGCTGCTGTCCTCTGAGAACAGCTTTTCTCTGTTTTAAGAAAGTGCAAGCTGAATATTTATTTAGGGAGCTTACTGTAACCCCAATATTTAAAAAGGGCTCCAGGGGCGATCCGGGAAACTACAGACCGGTTAGCCTGACTTCAGTGCCAGGAAAAATAGTGGAAAGTGTTCTAAACATCAAAATCACAGAACATATAGAAAGACATGGTTTAATGGAACAAAGTCAGCATGGCTTTACCCAGGGCAAGTCTTGCCTCACAAATCTGCTTCACTTTTTTGAAGGAGTTAATAAACATGTGGATAAAGGTGAACCGGTAGATATAGTATACTTGGATTTTCAGAAGGCGTTTGACAAAGCTCCTCATGAGAGGCTTCTAGGAAAAGTAAAAAGTCATGGGATAGGTGGCGAGGTCCTTTCGTGGATTGCAAACTGGCTAAAAGACAGGAAACAGAGAGTAGGATTAAATGGGCAATTTTCTCAGTGGAAGGGAGTGGACAGTGGAGTGCCTCAGGGATCTGTATTGGGACCCTTACTGTTCAATATATTTATAAATGATCTGGAAAGAAATACGACGAGTGAGATAATCAAATTTGCAGATGACACAAAATTGTTCAGAGTAGTTAAATCACAAGCAGATTGTGATAAATTGCAGGAAGACCTTGTGAGACTGGAAAATTGGGCATCCAAATGGCAGATGAAATTTAATGTGGATAAGTGCAAGGTGATGCATATAGGGAAAAATAACCCATGCTATAATTACACGATGTTGGGTTCCATATTAGGTGCTACAACCCAAGAAAGAGATCTAGGTGTCATAGTGGATAACACATTGAAATCGTCGGTTCAGTGTGCTGCGGCAGTCAAAAAAGCAAACAGAATGTTGGGAATTATTAGAAAAGGAATGATGAATAAAACGGAAAATGTCATAATGCCTCTGTATCGCTCCATGGTGAGACCGCACCTTGAATACTGTGTACAATTCTGGTCGCCGCATCTCAAAAAAGATATAATTGCGATGGAGAAGGTACAGAGAAGGGCTACCAAAATGATAAGGGGAATGGAACAACTCCCCTATGAGGAAAGACTAAAGAGGTTAGGACTTTTCAGCTTGGAGAAGAGACGACTGAGGGGGGATATGATAGAGGTGTTTAAAATCATGAGAGGTCTAGAACGGGTAGATGTGAATCGGTTATTTACTCTTTCGGATAGTAGAAAGACTAGGGGACACTCCATGAAGTTAGCATGGGGCACATTTAAAACTAATCGGAGAAAGTTCTTTTTTACTCAACGCACAATTAAACTCTGGAATTTGTTGCCAGAGAATGTGGTTCGTGCAGTTAGTATAGCTGTGTTTAAAAAAGGATTGGATAAGTTCTTGGAGGAGAAGTCCATTACCTGCTATTAAGTTCACTTAGAGAATAGCCACTGCCATTAGCAATGGTTACATGGAATAGACTTAGTTTTTGGGTACTTGCCAGGTTCTTATGGCCTGGATTGGCCACTGTTGGAAACAGGATGCTGGGCTTGATGGACCCTTGGTCGGACCCAGTATGGCATTTTCTTATGTTCTTATGTAGTATTTTTGCTTTCTTTTTCAGTGTATCATCTGCAAGAAGATTGAGTAAAGACAAGCATGACAGAATTTTGGTTGATTTCTGCACCTGGGGAGAAAACATGTCAACAGACATGGGAAAAACTACATTCTGCAACATCAAAAAGTAACAGTCTCTCTACTAATTCAAAGTTCAATATTCCTGATTTAAAGGTAAGTTTATTTGATCACTAAAAGGTACATAGCTTGTTAGAAAACTAGAGATCTTTTGAGTCCATGTTTCTAATTGCTTAAAATCTCTCCCTATGTGATAATTCAGATGTTGGTGGAAAAAAGTCCACTAAATCTGAAGCCAGTTTTGAAGCTCTGTGAAAAGGAAGAAAATTCCTTCTTGATCTAAAATATGACATTTTAGTTTGTACTTTTCCTGAGAATTTAAATACATTAAGTACTGATCTTCATTTTCTATCAAATCATTTATTCTATTTAGTAATGTTGGGTTTGGCTCAACAGCTTAGTGGTTGTATAACAAACTATACTTCTAACCCAAGACACAAAGCAGCCTAAGTTCATACTCTTTAGACAGGATGTGTTGCTAATGTAACTCTCATGACTTCTGCGGTTAGAGCCAAGTGCAATGTACAGTGACAGTTGCTGGATGACAAGCAGCTAGTATAGGCAGTAATTTTAAAGGAGGCATTCATCTTTTTCTCTGCGAACATACTTAGAGTATGAATGGGAAGAGGAAACCATAAAGATGACTCATAAAAACATTTCAAAAACTCAGCATCAGACCCATGCCTGGGGCTCATCATGAGACTGGAGTAAGGAGCTGTGGGACCACATTCATGGTAGCAGGCCTGAACGAACCTAGAAGCCACTTCCAAGTTTAGGTGCCAGGATGGAAACAGGGGAGCGGCAGTATCCAGACATGGGGTGGGCAACACCAGAGAATATTTTCAGCAAACTTTTTTATAGTAATCATTGCTAATCAAGAAGAGTGTGTGCAGATTTGAATCAGTTTTGCAGCAAATCTTAACTGCAAGATAATCATTATGTATAATATGCTGTGTTGGTGTGTTGATCTTGCTGTCAGTCATGTTCCACAAAACATAACTGGGCTGTCTTGTCAGGATATTTTAATGATTGATTTTGTTTCTTCAGGGTATATGTTTTAGCATTCTACCAAAAATTGTGCCCTTAATAATAATTGAAGATAAAATACAATTTAAATGATTTTCTCCTTTGAATGCTTCAAGGATCTGTACTGGGACCAGTGCTTTTTAATATATTTATAAATTATCTGTGAAGAGTAGACGAGTGAGTTGATCAAATTTACAGATGACATTAAATTATTCAGGGTTGTTAAATCACAAACTGATTGTGAGAAATTGCAGGAGGACCTTGCGAGACTGGGAAACTGGGCATTCAAATGGCAGATGATCTTTAGTGTGGACAAGTGCAAGTGATGCACTTAGGAAAAAATAATCCATACGGTAATTACATGATAGGTTCCAATATTAAGAATTAACATCTAGGAAAAGGATCTGGTTGTCATCACGGACAATACTTTGAAATCCTCAGCTCAGTGTGTGGTAGCCATCAAAAAAGCAAACAAGGTTAGGAATTATTAGGAAAGGAATGTTTGTTTCCCTGGTTTATAAGTACTAAACCTGATATACCGCTCATGGAAAATAAAACAAAGAATGTTATAATACCTCCGTATCGCTCCATGGTGAGGCTGCACCTAGAATACTGTGTGCAATTGTCACTGCATCTCAAAAACCAAACTGGAAAAGTTTCAGAGAAGGGAAAACAAAATGATAAAGGGGATGAAACAGCTTTCCTGGGGGGTTGCTCTCGCCACGGAACAAAATGGCTGCATAATCCGGAGCTCCTGCCTTCCCCGAACTGAAAAGGGAGAGGAACTGTTTTTCCAGCTACCAAAACGGAGAGATAAGTAACTACTCTGCCCATTATGGCCCAAAAGAAAAAAAAAGCCCAGATTTTTGCCACTTTTCCTATGTGGAAAATGCTAATTTAAAGGACGGGCCTGCGGGAGACACGGAAGCCCTGAGCTTGGGTGAACACGAGGCCTTGGAGGGGGGAGAAATAGGTGGAACCGCGGCGCAAATCGCAGAGCTCCCTACCCGCGATGAATTCAGACGCTGGTTTAGCGATTTGAGGAGGGAGATGAAGGAGACTAAAAAAGAACTTCTTACCTCAACAGACGACATTAAGGAAGAAATGGCAGAAATAGGAAGAAGAGTGGACCAGTGTGACATGCGCTTAGATGCTCAGGCTGTAAAGATAGACTCCCTGCAAAACTCAGTTTCACAGCAAACAAACGATAATAAAGATTTAATGGCAAAACTAGAGGATCTTGAAAACAGGAGCCGCTGTAGTAACCTGAAACTGAGGAGTATATAGATTGCAGAACAACTATACAAAAAATCTGCAACTTTTTACTTCAGCAGGACAACAACACTGCAGGACCTGTGGAAATGCCTGAGATAGAATTAGAGCACACTCATCGATCTCTAGGTCTCAAAGTAAATGGAAAACAGAGGGACATTGTCTGTCTGTTTTTCCAAATACTCTGTAAAGGAAAAGATTTATTTGGCAGCCAGAAGACAACAATCCTGGGTGTGGGAATCCCATCATATAATGATTTTTGCGGATATCTCCCCCTTAATGCTGAAAAAAAGGATGGACTTTAAAGATATTACTACAGTCCTGAGAAAGGAGGGAATCCGCTATCGCAAGCTATTTCCATTTGTCATTGCCATGACCATCCAAGGAGCAACCACGAAAGCCAAAATCATCGAAGAAGCAGGCCATGTGGTGAAGTTAGCTGCTATTGGAAAGCAAGTACATAATACAACCGCAGTGGACACCCCCAGGTGGCAGCGAGTTAGCAAAGGTGGCAAGAGACTGTGTAGAAACTCTGGAGACCCACACTCAGAGCAGGATAAAGGGAACGGCTGAACAGTTCTACTGCAGATCTAGTCCAAATCTCACAAACCCAGGTTCTAGAGAACTCGTTATGAGCGGAGGTTGTGTTATGAATTAATACTCATATGTATTAGAGGTTTATTTTCAGTTTTACATAATTGTTGTTATATGGTTGTTGGTCCGGGGGAGGGGAGCAGGTTCCATGGATAATCCTGCCTCACTTGGCTCACGCAGACATGTCAACAGTACAGAGATGCGGTGCTCTTAACGTTATAAGAGGGAGGGTTCAGGGTGGAGGGTGGGAGGTATTTGTGGGTTTATCATATTACATATTCATGCAGGATAAACACTTTTATATCAATCAAGAACGGTTTCCCCCTGGGTGGGAGACTAGGAAACAGTGGTGTATGGAGAGATTGAGAGAAGGTGATCTGAGATCTGGAGGTTGCGGCATGGGACTTTGGAGCATGAAAGCTTCATTACCCTTGATCAGAAATGATGTAGATTAAAATGTTTTCCCTTAATGTTAAGGGGTTAAACAGTCCCCAGAAACATCAAATGTTTAGAACAGAGGCCCATCAATCGAGGGCTGATATCTTGTTCTTACATGAAACGCATTTGAAACGCAGGTACGAAAGGCTACTAAACTGGCTACTTTTTCCGTGCCAATACCACCTGCAGCCTCAAAACTGGCCCGTTACTCAGGGGTCAGCATCCTACTACATAAAGATTTACAGTGTCAAGTGGTACAATCTTTAGAAGACCCTTTGGGATGTTATTTACTCTTATAAATAGAAATAGACCGGGACAAGTATACGTTATTGAACATATATGCTCCCAGTATGGACAATCAGGCTTTTTTTTGACAAACTGGGGCTTTTGTTGGATAGGAATGATGTGGGGCATCTGATCCTGGCAGACAATTTTAAATAACCTACCAACCTCGTATAGATAATTCCTCTGGCAGAGGAGGGGGTACTAAGTTGGGTCGTATCCATCTTAACAAACTTATTAGGGACAGAGATCTGCAGGACATTTGGCGGTGCAGAAACCCTACTAATAGGGATTACACATTTTATTCTCATCCACGTAAATCCTACTCTAGGATTGATTTCTTCTTAGTGGATGGGGTACTTTGCCTCAGGGTCAGGGAATCTGGTATAGGTCCCATTACATGGTCGGACCACGCCCCGACTTGGATAAAATTTAATTTGCAAGTTGTGAAATCTGGGATTAGATATTGGAAACTAAATAATGTTTTGCTGGAGGATGACCCCTTTTGTCAGGAGGTACGTGGGGCGATTGAGGAATACCAACAGTTTAATGGGGAAACCATGGCATCTAAATTTCTCTTTTGGGATTGTTTAAAAGCAGTCCTAAGGGGCCGATTCATATCTCAAGCCTCATATCAGAAAAAGGTGAAGCAAAGGACAATAGCCACACTACTTAATGAAATATCCCAATTAGAGAGGAAGCATAAGGCATCATTATCCCCGCAGGTCTACACACAACTACAGAAAGCTAGAAATTCTCTAAAAGAAGTACAGGCTACTGATTTTGCCTTCCAGCTTCAGAAGGTCAAACAAGACCACTTCGAGTGGGGCACTAAGGCTGGCAGACTGCTGGCTCAAAAGCTGAAAAAAAACAAATAGCTCAACATCAAATTTTAAGAATTAAGGCAGAGGATGGTTCTAAATTGACTTTGCCAGCTGAAATCCAACAGCGATTTCAACAGTTTTATGGAGCTTTATATACAGCCAACTCAACTATTTCAGAAGAAGGCATTAAACAATATTTAGATGCCATAGAACTTCCACAGTTAACAGAGGAGGAACTACAGTTTTTTGAATGTAGTATATCCCCTATGGAAATTAGGCAAGCTGTGAAAGAGCTTAAGATTAATAAAGCCCTAGGACTAGACGGGTATACGGGATTATTTTATAAAAAGTTCAGAGATCAATTGGTCCCTTATTTAATGGAGGCCTATAATGCCCTTCAGGAGGGAAACTCGCTCTCAAGGGGCGCAAATGTAGCAGGGATCACCATATTGGAGATCCCCTGGAATGTCGGTGATATAGGCCTATATCTTTAATAAATATTGACCTAAAAGTCTTGGCAAAAATTTTGGCCAATCGCCTCAATAGGGTAATGGCAAAATTGACACATCCAGACCAGGTGGGATTTATCCCAGGGAGGAAAGCCATGGATAATGTCTGGAAAATTATGGACCTTTTATGGTGTGCGAAACAGCATAATACTCCGACAATATTGCTTGCCATTGATGCATAAAAGACCTTTGACATGGTCCATTGGCCATTTCTGTTTAAAACTTTAGAGAAAATGAATTTTGGTCTGAACTTTTGCAATTGGCTACTTAAATTATACGAGAATCCACAAGCCCGGGTTAAAGTGAATGGTGTATATTCAGAACCGTTCCCTATAAACAGGGGTATGAGGCAGGGATGCCCGTTATCTCCGTTGTTGTTTGCACTATTTCTAGAGCTGTTCACTTCTAGAGTTAGAGGGGAAGCATCCATCTCTGGGATACGGGTGGGGGACACAGATTATAAAATGTCACTGTTCGCAGATGACATGTTTACTCTATCAGAGCCTCAAAAATCTTTAGCTGGAGTAGTAGATCAGCTGCAAGCCTTCAGCTCAGTATCAGGTTTCTGACTGAATCTTGACAAATCTGAAGTACTCAATATATCCCTATCTAATGATCAGATCGCCCCCTTGAGAACAAAATTCCCTTTTAAGAGGGCCAGGAAACATATTAAGTATCTGGGCATCTTGCTTAGTAATAACTTAGAAGACTTGTTCAAGCTGAATTATACACCCATGATTTCCAAGCTTTTATTTAAAAAATTTTTTATACCGATATTAGTCGAAACATCATATCTGTTTACAGTGGAACAAAAGAATGGAAAATACATTGAACAGGGAGGGGGAAGGGGGTACATAGAACCAATAGAAAGTATGGAAGGAGCAAAAACAGGCACAAAGGCAACATGGGAAAACAAATGCAATGTAAATAAAGCAATTAAAACAATTAGGAAATTGATTAAATTAAAAATTAAAAACATAACTATGTACAAGGATAGGGTGAAGACTGTGGGGCATGGGGCGCGATTGGGCAGGGGAGCTCTTAATTGTTTGGAGGGTAAGCTTTTCCATGACTTGGACAGTTGGGAAGACTACTCAATCGCTTGGACAGGGAGAATAGCAATGATAAAAATGACCATTCTACCTAAATTTAACTCTGTTTCAGTCACTACCAATATCTATCCCAATGGCAATGCTGAAACTATGGCAGAAACGCTTATTTTCTTTCATCTGGAAACGGAGAATCCCTAGGGTGACTCAAAACGTGCTTTTTAGACATAAACTAAGAGGAGGTATGGGGGTTCTTCAACTACAGGGGTATTATGCGGCAGCACAACTGAGTGCTGTTTTAGCGTGGCATAAAAAAGGAGATCTTCCCAGTTGGATTAATATTGAACAAGTGGTGTTGGGAGGCATGCCGATTAGGGCACTTATATGGCAACTGCGTAACACTTGGAGATTTCAGGGCGTTTTGTCTTTATCCTTACAAACCACACCGTGTATTTTGGATCAGTGGAAACTTTCATAATAGGTTCGAGGGAATATTTTCACAATACCTACCTATTTCACAATAGGAACTTTTTCCCAGGTTTGGAAACTTCCCTTTTCCAAGAATGGAAGAATAAGAGTATTTTGACTTTAGGCGAGATGTTGGGACCAAGAGGGAGTTTTGTCCTTTGCTCAACTTCGGGACCTATTTCAGTTACAATCTACTAACGTTTACCTTTATATTCAAATATGTCATTTCATAAAGAAAGCATCCATAGAAAGGGAATTGTGTCAGGGGAAACCGCAGTTTGAGGGGTGGTGCGAGTTAGCAGATCGGATAAAGGGAGGGCTTTCCAAGATTTATGGTCTTATACAGAATGCCCCTCAGTGTATACCAAACTATATCAAAGCATGGGAGCAAGATCTGGATAAATCTCTTTCCAGAGAAGAGTGGGATCTGATATTCTTACATACTAAGAAATGCTCCGTATCCATTTCCCTTGCGGAAAATGGATTTAAAGTTTTATTTTGCTGGTATTTTACCCCTCATAGGTTATATCGTGCTAAACTCTGCTCCACTGACTTGTGCTGGAAAGGATGCGGCCAATCTGGTACTGCCCTAAAGTGGGACGCCTATGGAAGGAAGTATCGGACATTATACACTGTATTCTGGGTAGAGCTATTATCTTGACACCTGATAGAATTTTACTGAATGTCCCAATAGAGGGCTCTCAGAGTGAAAGAGTGCTAGTTACCCAATTATGTTTGGGCACGCGGTGTATATTGGCAGCCACGTGGAAGCAGGACTTGATGCCCTCAGTAAACAACTTACTTCAAAAGTTGGACACTATGGGGCGGATTTTCAGAGCCCTGCTCGCGTAAATCCGCCCAAAACCGGGCGGATTTACGCGAGCAGGGCCCTGCGCGCCGGTGAGCCTATTTTACATAGGCTTACCGGCGCGCGCAGAACCCCGGGACTCGCGTAAGTCCCGGGGTTTTCGGAGTGGGCGTGTCGGGAGGCGTGTCGGGGGCGGGGCTGGAGCGCGCGGCGTTGCGGGGGCGTGTCGGCAGCGTTTTGGGGGCGGGTACGGGGGCATGGTTACGGCCCGGGGGCGTGGCCGCGCCCTCCGTACCCGCCCCCAGGTCGCGGCCCGGCGCGCAGGAGGCCCGCTGGCGCGCGGGGATTTACGCCTCCCTCCGGGAGGTGTAAATCCCCCGACAAAGGTAGGATGGGGGTTTAGACAGGGCCGGGCGGGTGGGTTAGGTAGGGGAAGGGAGGGGAAGGTGAGGGGAGGGCAAAGGAAAGTTCCCTTCTAGGCCGCTCCGATTTCGGAGCGGCCTAGGAGGGAACGGGGGTAGGCTGCGCGGCTCGGCGCGCGCAGGCTATACGAAATAGATAGCCTTGCGCGCGCCGATCCAGGATTTTAGCCGATACGCGCGACTACGCGCGTATCTACTAAAATCCAGCGTACTTTTGTTTGCGCCTGGAGCGCAAACAAAAGTAGGCTGTTCGCGCTCGTCTGAAAATCTACCCCTATGTGTATCTTATACAAGATAACTGCCCAGAGGCATCACAACATTCCTGGCTTTAATCAGATGTGGCAACCGTATCTGCAATGGAGGGGAAATCCATCCTCGGTGATGTCTATGACTCAGTGACAATATCTATTAGAGACAAGGGACAATACAGACATTCCGACACTTCAAGAGTCCCAATCAACACATTACTTGTTTTATTTATTAGCATGATTTATTATGCTTACATTAAGATGTCACAACTTTCTGTATTGCTATATTCTTGCAGCTGTTTTATACAAATGTTATTACATTAATATGATTGATAAAATTTAAATAAAAAAACAGCTTTCCTATAAAGAGAGGCTAAAAAGGTTAAGGCTGTTCAGTTTGGATACTAGAAATGGCTGAGGGAGATATGACAGAGATCTACAAAATCACAAGTGGAATAAAATGGGTACGTTGAATCGGTTATTTACTCGTTTTTTCCCCCAAAAATAAAAATACTAGAGGACACTCCATAAAATTAGTAAGTACCACATTTTAAAATCTGTTATTTTCTTTTCCACTCAAAGCACAATCAATTTTTTTTTTTTTAAATTTAGACTTATATTCCGCTTTTTTTTTTTCCAGCGCTTCAAAGTGGATTACATTCAGGTACTGTAGGTATTTCACAATCAAATTCTGGAATTCATTGCTGGAGGATGTGGTAAAAGCAGTTAGCGTAACTGGGTTTAAAAAAGGTTTAGACAAGCTCCTGGAGAAGTCTGGAAACTACTATTAACCAGGTAGACTTGGGTAAAGCCTCTACTTAACCCTAGACAGCATGGGATCTATCTATTATTTAGGATCTTGCCAGATACTTGTGACCTGGATTGGCCACTGTTGGAAACAGAATACTAGGTTTGATGGACTCTTGGTCTGACCCATTATGGCAGTTCTTATGTTCTTATGATTTTTCTCTAGCTTTGGGCCAGAGGATACAACAGGATCAATTGTGTCAGCCGTTATAGCACTCCGTAAGGGTGACCACGATAAAGAAAATATCCCTACAGTGGTAGTTAGACTTGAATGTCCTCCCTACAGTGGTAGTTAGACCTGAATGTCCTGAAGATAGGTTCCCCTCTGAGTTCTTCCTCATCAGGTAATTCTGATGACTGATGCATCCACCAGTGGGTGGGGGTGTGCACACAAGCTCCTTGCAAACTCAGAGGATCTGATCAGCAACGTAGCATCTGTTTCTGATCAATGTCTTAGAGCTACAAGCTATTTGCCATGTATTGAGAATATTCTTGCGCCTTTAGTGAAAAAAAGAATTCTGATTTATACCAACAGCCAAGTGGCAATGTTCTACATGAACAAACAAGTGGGCACAGGATCTTGGACCCTCTGCCAGGAATCTGAGAATTTGGGAGTGGACTTTGTCAGAGCTTTTCTCCAAACAGCTTACCTTACTGGGTTCTCCAACATATTGGTGGATTGTTTCAGGAAAGTTTTTACCCCTATAGGTGGTCCCTGTATCAGAGTGTGGCAGACAGGCCATTTGACTTTGGGGGTCAGCTATCAATCAACTTGTTCACGTAAGAAAACATCAAAGTTAACAAATTTTGCTCCAATCTTCAAAGCAAGATCAGATCTGCTCAGGTGGAATGCAAATCTGCTGTATGCTTTTCCTCCACATCTGTTAGTGGCAAGGATGGTCAGAAGGTACTCAAAGCCTAGGTATGTCTTATCGTTTTTGTTCCAGCTTGGCCAGTAAAGACAAGTGTTGTTCTTTTACCTAGTCAGGTTTTCAGTCCATACACTGATCCCTCTGATATCCAATTCAGCTCTGCTAACTCAAGAGGAAGGTTGTCTGTCATTAAGCCTCCCTGTCCTTCAACTTGATGGCATGGATGTTGAGAGTTTGATAGTCTTTGTTGCCACTATCTAAGTAGGTTGAGGACGTGATTTCAGCTAGGCAGCCTCCTACCCAAAGGGCATGCTTTCTCATCCTGGTATCAAGCAGGCTCCCTGAATCTATTCACTTGTACTCCAAAAGATCTGCTTCAATACTTATTTTCCCCTTCCTCTTTCGGTCTCAGTACAATGTCTGTCTCGATGCCATTGCTGTTTATCTCCCTTAGGTGGATGGAGAACCAGTCACCACTTATCCCTTGGTTTCAAAGTTCATGAAGGGCTTGTGGCATGCAAAATCTCCGGTTGCAAAGCCACCAGTGCCATGGGATATCAGTATCATCTTGGTACAATTGATGAAGTCTCTCTACAAGCCATTGGGGTTGGCTTCCTTAAGGTTTCTAACATGGAAAGTGGTATTCCTGGTCGCCATCACTTTGGCTAGAAGAGTATGTGAGCTACAAGCATTGGTTGCTTTCTCTCCATACCTACAATTTTTCCACAAAAAGGTGGTTCTCTGCACTCATCCTAAGTCTCCAATCCTAGCTCCTCAATTACTTCTACCCCTTATATTCACACAACCACTCTAACCCCACCCCCTACAACTCCTAACCTCTCCCCCTCCCTCTCCCCCCACCTATTTTCCACCTCCTTTTCACCCCCTCCCTCTACTCTAAACTACCTCTTCCCCTCACCCCCCATAAAGTGAATTTATCAGGACTACATATTGTATATAAAAAACTTATATATAAAAAAATCTGTTCCCAATCACGTGTATATATACCTCCTTTAATTGTGGATACCCTCCTATATATCAGAATCTCCCCCTCCCCCTCCCCCCACCCCCGTTTAGATAACCTCTTTCATGTATCACACTTTTATAATTTTACTTATATAATCTAATCTGTTATTTGTATGCTCTGAATGTTCCTTATTTAATTATCTAATTACGCAAAAATTGTAAAGCCTGTTGCTCAGTTCTGTTATATGTAAACCGACGAGATGTTCCCAACGTTCGTCGGTATATAAAAGTTACTAAATAAATAAATAAGTTTCTGCCTAAAATGTTTTCTGCATTTCATTTGTATCTGCATTTCATTGTTTTGTTCACCTTCTTTCCAAGACTTCATGCACATAAATGGGATAAGTTCCTCCAGTCATTGGACTGTAAAAGGATCTTAGTTTATTATCTGCAGAGAACTACATCATTGGACTTCTCAACCTTTCATCTCCTATGATCCTAACAGACTGGGCTTAGCTATTGTCAATGTACATTGTCTGTCTGGCTAGCAGACTGTATTACATATTTTTATGATCTGGGTGGCCTTCAGATCAGATTCTGTCAAGGCTTATCAAGTAAGAGCCCTAATTATCTCAGTGGCTTACCTAAAAGCTGTCTCAGTCAAATACATTTGCAAAGGTACAACTTGGTTATCATTTCACACTTTCACGTCCCACTATTGTCTGTAACTTTGGGCAAGCAGTTTTGTGCAACCTGTTCACCCAGTGCTCCACTCTCCATAGGGGGGGAGTCCAGGTTGCTTAATCAGTAAGAGCTCCGCCACGCAGTCCTCAGCTTTGGACTCCCCATATGTCATGGCTAATTCATCCCTGATTGTCAATGGAGAAAGCAGGTATGCTTATCATAAATGGGGTTCTCCATAGACAGCAGCATGAGTTAATCATGCTTAATATCTGCCCGACTCCCTGAAGAACCTTGCTAAAGCTAAACTCTGCAATCGACAGACAGGCTCATGAGGCAGCAAGTGTGCAGGAACCCCTGTGCATGCTCAGCAATAAAACTTTACTGAGCTAGAGAGAGGGGTTTGCATGGTGCCATCGGATGACATTTGTCACGTGTCATGAATAATTCATCCTGCTGACTATAGAGAGTCCCATTTATGGTAAGTAAACATGCTTTATCTAGATCCCATCTTTTCTCTTTACCCCATTTTCTTCTTCACATCTTTGTCTTCCTCACCTTGTTGCTGCATAGTTTTCTCTCTCTGCAACTTATTTCTGCACCATACTTTTCTCAGTTCCCATCTTACCTCTACACCCTTCTCTCTGCCCTTTACACTTCCTCTCTATCTCATTTTCTTTCCTTTCCATTCTTCGGTCACTGAGTACTTGTGACCCAAACTGGTCGCTGCCTGAAACCAGATTCTGGGCTCGGTGAGCCTTTGTCGGACCCAGCATGCCATATCTTCTGTTTCCCCCTACTTTACCTCTCCATCTATCTTATCCCCTCTCTCTCTCTCCAGCCTACTTTACTCTTCCCTAATCTCTTTCCCTCCTCCGCTATTCCCTTCTCACCTCTTTCCTCCTCCTGCTTCTCTTTTCCCTATTTTCTCTACCTTTCCTTACCGCCCACCTTACCCCACACCCACCTTTCTTTCTTTTTTTTTTTTTTTTAATTTTCACTATTTTAAATTTAAACAAGAAGAAAATCTTGTACAGAAATATCAGTGCATGGCAATTATTACATATTCCAGGAAATAACAATGCAATACCAATATTCAAAAAAACTTGCACTGAAAAAAATTAAAAAAAGAAAAAGGAGGGGACTCAGAAATAGGAGCAATTTTTTTTTTTTTTTTTTTTTTTTAAATAATCTAACATCCCTGAGGAAATTAGAGGAAGCTGAGCAAGGTTCACAACAAACATATCTCATTGCCAGACCAGCTTACGAACATTAGGCATGCGTATCCAGAAATGCTCTGTTATACAGGCTCAAAAAAGGTATAACTCACATTTTAATACATAATACAGCACTTACAAGGGTATCGAAGAACAGATTTAGCCCCTATTTGAAGAGCATCCGGGCACATAGGGAAAACCCAGATCTTTTGAGACTCACCCTTCTTTCTTCCCTGCCTTACCTTCACATTCTCTTGTCTGCACTCTTCTTTCAACTTCCCCTTCCTTGCATTGTACTTGGTGGCACCAGTCTTGCTCTCATCAGGTCTCTACCACCCCACTTCCTTAGCCAAATACTGGTGCCAGGATGTAATTTCTAAGTGCAGTGTTGACCTGTTGCCCACAATTTGTAATGTGCTGCATGATAGTGTGTAATGTTTGGCCAATTGTGGGGATGACCTGCGACTGGCCACACTCACCGTAGGACGCAGCCAGCCCACTCTGACCCTATGCTTCCTCCTGTGTGGCAAGGATGCCGCCAGTTGCTGCCCTCCAACCTCCGGTGCTGCCTGTAGGTGCGCCAGCCTATGAAGACCCCCGCAGTGAGAGAACCCTGATGACGTCACATGGCTTGGTATTTAAACCCTAGCCACAGGTCCTCCTGCAGCCTTGCAGTGCGTGTTGCTTTCCGTGTGCTTTGTCTCCTTGTTTCTGTGACTGCTTTGCTCTTTGTCTCCTTGCCTTGCCAATTGTCTGTTTTTGCCTTGCTGTGGTTTCCTGTCTTGTCTTCCTGTGCCTTGCCCTGCCTAACTTTGCTGGTTCCCACCTTGCCTTGGACCCCTGTGTTTTGTCTTCTCATGTCTGCCTGTCTCTGCTTGACTCCTAGTTCTGTTCCCGGCTGCAGATACAGATTTCTCCTTTGGATTTCTGCCTGCCTTGGCCTGGACCCGGATTCTGATTGCTCACTGCCTGCCCTGACCTTTCCCTATGTCTCCTCTTCAGCTAACCACTTCTTGCTGGTCTCTCGCCTAAGCCCTGACACGCCCTGGAACCTAAAGGCTCAACCTGTAGGGAACGGAGCTGGTATAGGTGAGTCGCCAGCTCCGGTCCTAGCAATAGTGAGTCCACCAGCCGTTGCCGTGGGCCTTGTAGGTACGCCTGCTGGGCTGCGTCAATCATGTCCCAGCCCAAGGGCTCACATCTGTGACATAGTGCCAGAAATAGCTGTGTAGGCACACACGTGCCTTTCCTGCAAGTAGGTGTCAGGAGTTAGAGGGTCTTAGAGGCACAAGGGAATTATGGACAGCAATAAATAGGGATATTAAAATGGCAACAGATTTGTGCATCAGATATGTTAGGAAGGGGAAGTAAAAAAAATCAAAAAGAATAACATTTTAGACAATGGAAATAAACTGAAAAAGAGAATGGACACATTTTACCATAAGAAACAAAGGTAAAAGTAGATTGATAAAGGCTGGAACGAGGAAGTTTATTGACCGGTCAAAGGAGGGGATAAAACTTTCTTTGGATTATATAAGTGAAAAGAGAGACTGAAAATGGAATAGTAAGAAGGATGGATTTAGTAGAGATTTAGTAGAGATGAACATATGAAAGTAAATATCTTAAATACTTTCTACTCTGTATTTATACTAGAAGGGCAAGGACATAAGAGGCTTTAGAGGGAACACATTGCCATTTGCTGAGGAGGAATATTTGGAGTACTATTGCAACTGACTGTAAACAAAGCTATGAGGTCTTATAGGATACACCACAGAATAGTGAAGGAGTTATAGGAGGTAGTGTTTGCAGGCTTTGTAGCTTGGTTCAAATTGTTACTTGAAACAGGAGAAGTTCCAGCAGTTTAGAGAAGAGCAAATATGGAACAGCTCCACAAGAGCAGAAAGGAAGAGGATGCAGAAAACTAAGACTTACCGTACTAGTTTGACACTAATGGTGGGCAATTTACCCACCCCAGTCACATTTTTTAAAAATTTATAAACTAACCCAACAAAGAGGATTTTTTTTTTCACACTGAGAATCAATTAGGGATTTATATCAAAGGATAATTGGAATCAGACAATTACTAAAATCTGAGTTAGTTTTATTGTTGGTTATTGACAAGCTAACTCTTTAAAACAGCTTTAAGTAGCTTTAAAATCTCAGCAATATTAAGAAGGATTGAGAGATTTAGCAAAGAGACGGGAAGCTGTCCAGCCTTTTGCACCAAATGCCACACACATGATGATCTTACCTGTTGGTAAGAGGTACATCTGGCCAAAGAGCTCCTAGCTTTCCGAGAGCTAGTCTGATCTCTGGAGGAGCTGAGGCAGTCAGAGGTATATAGAGGAGACCTTTAGGAACACAGTAAAGCAGTCCCAACTCCAGTCTGGAGGAACTTGATCACCTGGAAAGAGACCATCGCCTTGTTGTGGCAGGAAGAGATTCTATAGCTAGGACCTTCCCTCCAGATGGTGCCTTATCCGCTTACACAGCATGTGGGTTCAGGGGCATGTGCTCCGGAGGGAAAGGGTTAGGACATCTGTTGTAGTTGACAATTTGATCATTAGGAATGTAGCAAGTTACGTGAGTTACTCCTGGGGGAGTTCTGCGCAAAACAATTTAAAATTCTGTGCACAAAAACTTACAGTTCTGCAAACTTTATGTTGGTCAAAATAAAACAATTTACATGACAGTCTTAAAGTAATAATATTTTAAATTAATACAGAAAAGTTATTTCTTAAAGATGCAGAATTTTAAATATTTTGAGCAGAATTTCCCTAGAAATTCACTAAAAGAGTGTCCCTTCCACTCACTCTCCCTACTCCCCTGGCCACTTTGCCCTCTCAGGCCCCCAACTCCTCCACCTGCCAGTATCTCTCCCCTCCACCTCTAGGCTCAACCCCTTCCAATCTATTGCCAGTCTCAGAGTTGGACCCAGTTCTCAGTACTGCCCCTCACACAGGCTCCCTCTGTCCCTCCCTCTCTCACACACATGCTCCCTCTCTCTAGTACACATACCCCCCCCCCCCCCCATACAGGCTCCCTCACTCTCTCACACACACACAACCTCACACAGGGCCCTCTCTCTCTTGCATACACACCCACACAAGCTCCCTTTCTCTCTCACACATACATCTTCACACAGGCTACCTATGTCTCTCTCTCATGCACCCCTTCACACAGGCTCTGTCTCACACATACACAATCCCGTCACACAGGCTAGCACCCTCACATACACACGAGCTCCCAATCTCTCACACACATACACACTCCTTCACAATCTCCTCATATAGGCACCCTCACTCAAGCATCCCCCGCTCTCTTACCTCCCATGCTTTCTAACACCCTACTGCTCTCTCTCACACAAACATACACATCCTCTCTCACCGGGGCCTTCCATCTTCGCCGCGAGCAGAGCACACTCCATTCGCGACACACTGGGGCCTTCCATTTCGCTGCAAACGGCGCGCCAAGGCCTTCATCTTCGCCGTGAACGGAGCTGCAGGAAGCGGGACACGCTCCATTCGCAGCTTGCAGGGGTCTCCTCTGCTATTTTCTGCACAGAATTTGGCAAGTCTGCACTGGGGGGTGGATTCTGCGCAAATTCTGCGCTCTGCAGTAGCACAGAATCCCCCCAGGATTAGTGGGTATGAGGATTGCTTGGTAAATTGCCTATCTAGTGCAAAGGTAGCTCACCTCATGCATCACCTAGATAGGATTTTAGAGAGTGCTGGGGATAAGCTGGCTGTCATGGTACATGAGGATACCAATGACAGGTGCAGGAAGAAGTTCTGGAGGATGATTTTAGGCAGGACATTGAAATCCAGAACTTCTAGGGTTTTGTTCTTAGAAATGCTGCTTGATCCATATGCAGGTCCCCAGAGGCAGACTGAGCTTTGGAGTCTCAGTGCATGAATGAGATGATGGTGCAGAGAAGAGGGCTTTTAGATTTGTTAGGAACTAGGCCACATTCTGGAGAAGATGGCAGCCTGTGCTGATTGGACTGGCTCCATCATAACCAGGGTGGAACCCAGTTGCTGGTGCTAATTTTTTAAAAAAGGAGAGAGAGCAGCTTTTAGTGTAGATAGTGTTAAGCGCCACGCCATAAAATGGCGAGGCGCTTAACAATAGTCGCCCCCTTCAGATGGCTGATTCAGAATAACTTCCCAATCCTAGGAACCCCCAGAGACTAAGCTCAGATTGAGTAGGAAGGAGGACGTACACTTTTCCTCCTGGCTTCTCAGTTTTGCAAGCAGGAGAGGGCGCAGCCATTGCTGCCAGAGGAAGGGAGCTGCTGCAGTGAAGCTGTGGCCCAGGGCAGTTTCCTTTTCCTGGGCCAGGGGTGAAGAGAGAGAGAGAGAGAGAGAGAGAGAGCCACTTCTGTGGCTCAGGGCAGCTTTCTGCTCTCGGGTTCCTGGAGAGAGGGAGCTGATGCTGGTGTGGCCTGGGGACGAGAAGGAGAAGGCTGGAAGGAAAAGAGATTGAAAGAAGGAAAGGACTTTTTTAAAATAATGAGCATGTTTAGCCCACAGTGGAGGGCAAAGTGCCTGCTGTAGGGGGTTTGGTGTGGAGGGAGAGGTATATAACCTTTGCTAGTACAACTTTAACTGTTTGTAGATGGGTGAAATTCTTAAGGATTGGATTATTAATTGGGAAAAAGAAAGTGTTCAAGAATTTAATATTACTGAAAGAGGTAATTTAGAGCAAGGCAGAGAGCTCATTTGTATGTTTACAAGTCCAGCTTTTTTAACATGTATCTGTCTCCCCCCCCCTTCTGTTTTATGGAGGAAAACAGGAACTTGGGAGAGGGTGAAAGAGAATTTTCTGTCTATAGCTGTTCTTGCTTCCTGATGGTGGGTTTGCTCACTCTCTACCAATGGAAAATGCGACATGAGTCAGACTTGTCTCTGAAATATTTTTGTGTTCAAAGATTTTTTTTTTTTTAATAACATTTGGAAATATAGAAAAGAGGAGACTTTTTAAGAATGTTCTCCAATTGTGTTTTCTTTCTTAGGAAAAAGATGCTGCATAATGTAGTTATTTTATTTTAGCCAATGAAATATAGCAGGATATATTTCACCGGAAAATGACTTTTAGGATTTACTCATTCTGTTTCTTGATATTTTTAACTTGCTCTCTTGATCACTTGCAACCAGGCTGGTATCTAAAGCAGTTTGTTTTTATGTTGAGCTCTTAATGCAGGATAAAAAGATCTTTTTCTTGTCTTAAAGCAGATCTGGCCTTTGGGTTGGGTGAGCTGAGGGGCGCTCTGAGCACCACCAGCATATAACATCCCATGGCGGTGGAGGAGAGGCCCAGCATTCTGGCAAGGCCTGAAAAGAAACCCAAGGGTTCCTATCTTTGAATCAGGAGTGGTGCTGCAAGATTAGAGAAGGGCAGTTGTGGTCTCGCTTCATACGTAAATGAATGCAACGGGCCTAGGCCTAAGCCCGAGACAGGGCCTCGCCTAGGGCATAGGCTGAGGTCCAAAGTAGGTGTCGTGGCCTAGGCCAGAGTGTGATGTCGGTGTCTCTGCCTAGGCCTGGACAGGGCCCTTGGCTGAGACCCCAGAAAAATTAAAACAAATTTGCCTGATCTATTGGGTATTTGACGAAGGCTAGAGCCTAGGCTCGATGCCATGGCCTGGCTCAGAGGCTGGGTCCTGATGCCTAGGCCTTGACCTGATGCCACGGCCTAGCTCAGGGGTCGGGTCCCAATGCTGGGGCCTCTTACTGGACTCGGGTCCGATGCCAGGGCCTTGGCCCAGGCCTGGCCTGGACCCAATGCCTGGGCTTCGGCCTAAGCTGGAGCTTAGGCCTGATGCCTAGGTCTCAGCCCAGGGTCAGCCTCAGAGCCCAGGTCTCGGAGCTACTCTTCTGCATCATCTTTCTTCGGCTCTTCTTTTGCCAACTGACACTTTCTGCTGGGGTCACACCGGAGTTAATTCTGGCGCATTCACCCTAGCAGATGACGCCATTTTGATGTAGAGCATTGTCTGCTGGGGTGAATGCATCAGAGTTAAATGTGGCATGACCCCAGCGGATGGTGTCAGTTGGTGATAGAAGAGCTGAAGAAATAAGATGTAGAAGAGAAACTCTGAGGCCTAGGCTTTGGACCTTGGCCTGACCCTGGGCCCAGGCTTTGGGCATGGGTCTAGTTTGAGGCCCCCAGAGTCAGGGCCTGGTCTCCGGGCCGGGCTCCAGCCTATACTGAGGTCGCAGCAGCCTACACAAGACTGAGGCTTGGCCTGGGCCTGGACTCTGGCCTAGGCTGAAGTCTTGGTTTTATGGAGGCAGAGGCCGAGATCATGGTGACCTATTGCGGCCTCGGTCTATGTAAGGCCGAAACCTTGGCTTGAACCTTAGCCTCACCAGCGGATCCCCATTGGACTGGGTAAGTAGAGACTGGCGGGGATCTTGTCCCTGACATTTTTCCAGATGGGAGGGATGGGTGGTGGGCCAGGAGGCCCCATTTTTGTATCTCTATTTTTTTTAATGTTTGATTTATTTTTTTTTTTTTCACACGAATGAAATGTATCAAACATTCCACAAACCAAAATTTGTGTGAAAAAACCCCTCACAAAAATGAACCAAAAAACAAAAATTAATTTATCTCTGCACATCCCTAACTACTGTGAGGAGAGAAGGGTCATAAGTGGAAAGCTTCAAGATCGGTTCTGGGATTGGTTCTTTTCAATATCTTTTTGAGTGATATTGCGGAAAGATTAGAAGTTTGCCTTTTTGCGGATGACATTAAGATCTGCAATAGAACAAACTCCTGAATGAGTAGAGAATGAGAAACTATTAAAGGAAACTCGAGCAGTTGTCAAAGGTTTGGTGGTTGGAACTCAGTGCCAAGAAGTCAAGAGTCGTGCATTTGAGATGCAGAAATCCTAAGGAGCTGAATGTGATAGGGGGCGAAAGACTGATGTACATGAAAATGGCGAAGCAATGTGAGAAGACAATGGCTAAGGCTAGAGGGATGCTGGGCTGCATGGAGAGGCTTAACCAGCAGGAAAAAAGAGATAATGCCCTTGTACAAGTCTTTGGTGAGGCCTCACCTGGAGTACTATGGTCAGTTCTGGAAACTACATCTCAAAAAGGATAAAGACAGGAGGGAAGTGATCCAGAGAAAGGCAACCAAAATGGCTTGGGATCTGCATTGAAAGAAATATAAGATGAGACAGAGGGACCTAAATATGTATACTTTGGAGGAGAGGAGAGACGGGGAAGTTATAATACAGATTTTTTAAATACCTGAAAGAAATTGATGCACAGGAATAAAATCTTGTCCAGTGGAAGGAAAGTTGTAGAACTAGGGGGTAGACTCAGGAACAACATCAGGAAATATTTCTTCACAGAAAGGGTGTGGTGGGTACAGGGAATGCCCTCCCCAGAAGAGGTAGTGAAGGCAAGAACAGTAATGGAATTGAAAAGGGTGTGGGATAAACACAGAGGATCCTTATGGCTAAAGGATGGAAATGAAGAAAAGGAGTAACCTATGTTAACTGGGGTAACCTGTACAGAGCAGAAGTTAACAAAAATAACAGAAGGCATGGGATAACCTGCATGGAGCAGCAGTTGCTATCCTAAAAAAAAAAAAAATTGCTGGGCAGACTAGATGGACCTCTTGGGATTTTTTCTGCCAACATTTACTATGTTACCTTATGTGTTATAGCCACGTTGCTAGATACAGTTAATGTCAGGCCGAGGCATAGTTTAAGGATGTGCCTGTCGTCTTGGTTATTTTGACAAAATATGAAGTTTGTGTTGGAGATATTTTGGTTCAATTTTGCTGGTGATGTATAATCTAGGGATATGAAAAATGAAAACATGTCTTATCCTGTAGATACAGCATTTCTGTATGTAGAGAATTTGTATTTCAGAGGGCACCACTGGAGTGGGGGTGGGAGGGGAACAGAAAGAGGAGAATGCAGAGGTCAGGGGGAGAGAGAAAGTGTGCCCTCTGTGCTAATCCATGTCAGTCTGAGGGGAGGTGTTCATTCTCCCTTTCCTCCCACTCCATATCTGACATTTCACTTTGCCCCTAAGGATCAGTTGGCGAGGGGGCGGCATCATCAACAATTTTTGCTCAAGGTGCCATTTGCCCTAGAGCCGGTCCTGTCTTATAAGGACTGCAACCCCACTTGCAAAAGATAAGGAGTAACTATAGAAGTTACTGCTTGGTTGTATATGCTGTATATCCATGTCATTTCTTCTTTTTACAGCTGTTTGTGTAATTCATACTCTGAATTCAGTACATTATTCTGTATTTTTTTTGTTTTTTTTCTGTCCCCTGTTCTTAGGTTGGCACCCTGGATGTTTTGATGGGATTGTCAGATGAGCTGGCAAAATTGGATTCATTTGTGGAAAGGTAATCTAACTTTTATTCATATTTAATATTTGAACCACATTTTTTTTTTAAATTTTTATTTAAAGGTTTTTATATACCGATAGCCGTTTGCACATCGTATCAGTTTACAAATAACGTATAACAAGATAGAGAAAATACATGGAACGATTTGGTTACATGGCATGGTAAACGGGAGGGTACAAAAACAAGGAGTGCAGAGAGAATATAAGTGTTGGAGGAAAAAAAAATATATATGTAAATATAAACATAAAATATAAACAGTAACTATGTACACAGTCATATTTGAGAGCAGGTTACATGGTAAGATCTGAGAGGGTACATGATGTTGCATAGTGGGCTTGAAGATAAATTCTATATATATTACATAATCGAAACTGTAGATAATGTCTTGTAGCGTGATATTACCAGGGGGAGAAAGTAGGGGTTAGGAGTAGGCTAGCTTGAAAAGCCATGTTTTCAATATCCAGTTAATAATCTATATTGACTGCTGAGGCAAGAAACTTAGGGTTAATTTTAAATTCACAATTAACTGTGAAGCCTCACGTAAAGAAAGTAATAAAAGGGGCATTTTATAAGTTAATTTCTTCAGGGGGGTGCAATAATTTATCTTCAGAGTACTTCTTTACTGAGTTTCAGAAGTTGATATTTGGCCAGTTGGATTTTTGTAATAACCTAAATGTTGGCTTACCTAAGAACAGTCTTAAAGTAGTGTACAGCTTGTTTAAAACGCTGCAATCGATTTAGCTCTGTGGTGTTCAAACCAGGTTCTATGGGCCCTGCCCAGCCAGTTGGGTTTTCAGGATATCCCTTATGAATATGCATGAGAAGTATTTGCAAACACAGGAGGCAGTGCATGCAATTGAATCCTGTGTTTGCAAATACTTCTCATGCATATTCATTAGGAATATCCTGAAAACCTGATTGGCTGGAGGTGGGCTCGTAGGACTGGTTTGAGCACCCCTAGGTTAGCTGGTGGCACACTGCTGTCCATTATGCAAAGTTCAGACCAGTTCAAGAATTGGCCTCGCTCGCACTGTCCAAATCTTCCAACTCAAATACTCCCTAACATGGCTGATTCTCTAGGTTCTACACTCTGGGGCAGTGGACCCGAATGTAATACCTTTGGTATAGATCTTTTGTACCTCACTCAATGTGCTCTTCTCCAGAGTCACAAGGCTATTTATTTTCTCATATGCTAGAGTTCCAGTATTACTATCTTATAACTGAAATGAAGGCAGCCTAAGAGACAGAAGTCAAGGTTTTGCCTTTAGTGGTGAGGAACAAACTAACGGGCCAATACAGTAAAGTCCGCGGGAGAGCGAACAAACGCCTGCTCTCCCGGCGCGCGCACCGGCCCTTTGCCGGTGCACGCGATTCTGTATTTAAATGAGGTGACGCGGTAAAAACGGGGAAAAGGAGGCGCTAGGGACACTAGCGCGTCCCTAGCGCCTAATTTTTGACAGGAGTGACGGCTGTCAGTGGGTTTGACAGCCGACGCTTAATTTTGCCGGCGTTGGTTCTCGAGCCCACTGACAGCCACGGGCTCGGAAACCAGACGCCGGCAAAATTGAGCGTCCGGTTTTCGGCCCGACAGCCGTGGGCTGAATTCAATTTTTTTTTTTTTTTTACTTTTCGGGACCTCCGACTTAATATCGCTATGATATTAAGTCGGAGGGTGCACAGAAAAGCAGTTTTTACTGCTTTTCTGTGCACTTTCCCGGTGTCAGAAGAAATTAGCACAGACCTTTGGGTCCGCGCTAATTTCTGAAAGTAAAATGTGCGGCTTGGCTGCACATTTTACTTTCTGTATCCCACGCGCATACCTAATAGGGCCATCAACATGCATTTGCATGTTGAGTGCACTATTAGGTGCCGTGGGTTTGACGCGCGTTTTCCTCCCCTTACTGAATAAGGGGTAAGGGAAAACGCACGTCCAAGAGCAGGCTAACAGTGCGCTCCGTCGGAACGCACTGTACTGTATCGGCCTTTAAGAGAACTAGTAGCTCTCAGGTATCCTGGTAAGTGAGTGTTTGCTCCAGGATGGAGTTCTCCTGCAAATCCAAGCAGCAGCTCACATGACCAACACAATTATCTGATGGACAAATGATTTGAGTCGACACTTTTGAGACCCTGAAATGTAATGACTTGGCAGAAGTGACAGTTGCCCTGCTAGGGGTCTTGTTTTTGTGCTTCCATGAGGAGTTTTCAGATCAACACTGAAGTTCTTAAATGAAGCAAAAACCGGAACCAGAGAGGTTCGGATATTTTGGTAGGACCACGGTGGGCATATCAACCAGAAGCCCGTGCATGTCCTGGACTGAATTCAAGAGGTACATTCAGGGATGCACTTTCACCATAGTCAATTCTTCCCTAGAAGAACCCTGCATTCTCTTTTACAGCCTTGGCTATTAAGAGAACCAGGCTACATAGTGAGGATATTTAATGGCAGGGGTTGCTGCTGTTGGTGGCTCAAAAGCAGACCACATAGCATACCTTAGAGTTTTGGAGCCTCTGCGAGTCAGTTTACGAGTGGCACTATATTTCCGGATGTGTGATCCATGCCCTCGATCACCAAAGGGGACTGGGACAAAGGCATAATGCGCAAGTCTTGCAAAAAAGCTGAATCGGGCTCTGGTTTGCTTACCTCACCTTTTTCTCAGATAAGATATTTTTTCTGAGGAATCAAGATTATAAGTCCTCTACTATGGGAGTTTTCCTCAACTCAGAAGAACCTTCCTTTCAATCTTTGTAGGATAGCATCTCTGAGTCCTGTGGTGGAAGTCTGTCGATGTGATAGCCATTGGTAATTTTAAAGGAAAAGGTATCCCTATGCTTAATACACTCTTTGTTTTAAGTGTAGTGTTTCACTGCTTTCAGAATTGGGCTTTTCACACGTATGAGGGTGAGAAAGTCAGAAGATGTAGGTGGGATGGGGATGGCTGCTTCAAGTCAGTTGTATGTCGCCTGTAGGATGTTTGTAGGTGACCTGGTTCTTCTCAAATAGGTCTTGGTCTATTAGAGTGTTCTATTAAAGCACAGTGGTTTCTAGGTCATCAGTTTCAGAAGTAATCAAGGAGAGAGACTTGGGGGAGTCACTCTAGCAATAGTTTAGGGGGACACAAGGAGGGGAAGGAGTCCTCATAGATAGAATCAGCATCTGTGTCTCCAGAGGATATTGAAAGGGCAGTGCCCTTGCCCCCATGGTATCTATGCTTTGAGCACCTCAGTAGAAGTGGGCAGGTGGGAAGTGACTATGCCTTGGATGCAGAAGTTCTGAGAACAATTGTGACTTCTTCCTGCCTTGACTGGTTTGAGCCTTTGCACATCCCATTTGTCTGGATTGATCTGGCATTGCTGATAAGGAAGGTGAAATTAAACTTGCCTGTTGCCAGTTAATTTCCTATAGTCCTGCCAAACCAGTTCAGAACCCACCCAAGAAAGCCACAGCATCCAGGGGTTCATAGTCTAAGTTCAGAAATCTAACAGTGAGCTGGCCTAATGATGAGCTCTGTGTAAGGATTCTTGTTCCTTGGTGAATAACCATGGAGTGAACTCAGTCATTGTATCAAGTTGTGGTTATAATAGTGATTTGGAAATCAAAACTAGCAATTCCTTTTGGTTGTCCTAACTTTGTCATCAGAAACTGAAGAGCCGATGGCAGGACCAGACCTATACAGGGGGCGTGAATTCAGCTTTGAGCTTTTGTCTCTTCCTCCATCTGCTGGCAGGAGGACATAACCCACTTGTCTGGACTGGTCTGGCAGGACAAAAGGAAAGGAAATTAACTGGCAGCAGTTAAGTTTTTAATTTCACCTTAATCAGGATACTCTGATATTTTTAAATGTAACTGCAGATTTCAAACTGTCTCTGGGTGACTATCACAATACTTCTAATAACACTTCTCTGTAATGATGAAAGCAGTTAAATACCTTTTGAGTTCTTTAGCAGGAAGCACATGCTGTTTAGTGTGTGGAACTACGTAACAGCATTTGGAGAGATTAGTAGTTAGGATTCTGGGGTTTTCTGAGCTCCCAGTGCATGCGTTAGCATCCTGCAGTGTTTAACAATATTTCACCAACTGATTTTGGAATCACTTAAAATGTTTTACTTAGCTATATAATAATGAGTCTGTAACTGCAGATATTCTTTTTTGTATAAGTATTTTCTTTATAGTAATAGTGTGGGTTGAGTTAAGAGTTCATGCAGGTATTATGTACCAAGAGAGAATTAATAGGTTACAGACTACTAGAAGACAAATCCAAAAATACTATTAGAATATTCAACCTTATAAGTTAAGGCAGTTTTCAGAAATTATTTAGGAAGGTAAATGGGCTGACTGAAAATTTCCCAGCCTGTACCTGGGTAAAAGTATGCATGGGGAGCACTAATATGTATACTTTCAGCTGGGTAAACGAAGGTGGTCCTATGGGCGTGTTTAGGTTGGTGGAGAGAGATAATGTGCATAGATAACATTTTCAAATCTGTGTGCATTATTTTGTTTGGAAAAGTATCTGCAGAAAAAAAGCAGATACAAAACGCTACGGGTATTTTTTCCTGGGGAAGTTCTCAAAGCAAAAGCATGCTTATAATTCCCCTTTGAAAATTGGTGCAAAGCACATGGCCTCTATACCCAATTTTGAAAATTATATTGATGAGTCCTATAATCACCTGCACTATAAAGAAAATTTAACACATCTGCATAAAACAAAGGTCCAGCAAAAGAAGCATTTGCAAATAAATAGTCATTGGATTATAGTTGAAAGAGCAGCGTAGAAAGCAACAGATGAGGACCTGTTGGGACCGTTCAGTTTGCTCATTATTCCGGTCTACACTGCTAAGAATACATTCCAGCTGCCTGTCATAACTGACTGCTTGAAGGATTTTGTGCCTTATCCAAGTCAGATTTATTGTCTTCCTCTTTGGCTCTTTACCATCCTTAATAGATGAACATACAAGTTCCCAGCCTTTCCTTCGCTTCTTACTCCCTTGTTTTACTATCAAGATTTTTTTTTAATATTTAAATTTTCAGTGATCCAAGAAGTACAATATAATAACTTTCTCAATTGTTTCAGCAGTAATAGAAACTGTAACAGTAGAGCAAAAAACACAATTCCATAAATATTTTTTTATTTTATCAAGCTTTGTTATAATATAAACTGTTGCAAAAGCTAGCAAGAATTTTACCAAAACATCTGGACACCAAAGTCCCGTGATCAGGTTCGACCCAACAGGGGTCGAACCGGTTGTTTTTATGGAGTTCTAACCTGCTGGTCTCAGTCTAGCTTCCCTGTGGCCTGCAATTTTGCTTAGATCATCCTTTATCTGTACCTCTTTTCCTTATCACCTCTCGCCTCACCTGCACCCCCCCAAGGGAGTGAAGTGTGAGTTGTTTGCAGTACTATAACTTCTCAATACTGTTCCTACAATTGTCCTCTAAATCTGTCTCAAGCATGCTTGAATCTTGTCACAGTACTGATTTTTATCATCTCTGTTGTCTGGAATAGCCTTCTCAGTAAAGAAGTATTTTCTCATGTTTCTTCTGAAACTCCCCTCCATGCCTCACTACTGGCATCTCCGTTTCCCAACGTTCCCTGTTTTTTTTTTTGTTTTGTTCTGTGTGTTTAAACCGTGGGTGGAGATGGGGCATTACTGTTGCTCAAATAGCTATAGAAATGTGTGTGTGGGGAAGGAGGAGGATCCTCCTCGTGTGCTGTTTCTACCCTCTCCTCCACCATCTATTCTTTCTAATGTACCACCACCATCAGGACACCATTTCCAGCAGGAGAGTTTGTTTGTTTATTTATTTAAATTCTTTTTTTATACTGAAGTTCATGGCACAAGTCGTATCGCATCTGTTTACATCAAAATGAAAGGTTTACATCAAACGAGATATAGATAGATTACATCAAACTGCGAAGGATTAACCAAAAAATTAATCAGTTAAAGGAGGGGAAAAAACAAAGAATGAAGGAGGTTATAAATAGGAATTAGTAGTGCAGAAATAGGAAACATATCAACAATATACATAGTGTCTGCCGAGTAACATGTGTTATCAGGAAACAGCAAATAGTTCAGAATACTCTGAGGATGTAGCAAGTAAACCCACACATTTCGGTTCCAGCATGTAAAATATGGCAGATAATATGAATATTGACTATACCTCCATTGTTTGAATTTAAGATAGGTCAGAGTTCTTAATTAAACATTAGGTCTAGATTATTTACAGAAACCTTTTCTTATTTAGGAATTGTAAGGTCTAGTTAGAGAGAACTCCATTTAAAACCTTCTTCTTCTGAGGGTTTTGCCAGACCAGTGTTTATAAATCCTCTTTATGTAGGATATGTGAGGAATTCAGCAGTGAAATGCTGTCCTTGAAATCCAGATCTAAAATTGGCAAGTAACAGCTTGGTGACATAGATCAGCATCTTTTGAAATTCTGTCTTTATTTTTACAGTGGAACCATTGTTTAGTAATTTATCAAATATAAAACAGATTTTCCTTTGACGCGACACATGTAAATGTTGCTTGAAATAGTACAAGAACTTGATATACACACTAACTGCACCTCAAAGTGATCTCTGTTGGACTGTAGTAACTGATGAGAACAACTTTAAAATCTGATAGGACATGTATAATGTTGAAAATATTTATAAAATAAAAAAGTTTAGAACGTCTCTGTTGATTTACGTTTAGTTATGATTATACAGTTTTGAATTTAACATTTCACTTTTTATTTTTAGTGTTGTCAAGAAGGTGGCCCAGTATATGGCAGATGTGCTGGAGGACAGTAAAGACAAAGTTCAGGAAAACCTATTAGCTAATGGAGGTAAACTACTATTAACTTAACTTTGTGTGATATGTTACAGGTGACTTTTATATATTTCTGTATAACTGCTTCATGTATCAGTTTACAGTTTGCATGGCAATCCGTCTGTTAGGGTTTTCTTTTGGATTTACATTGTAATAGCCCAGATCATTGAAGAGCTATTGTCCCTTTCAGCAGATGGCAAAAGACTAAATTCAAGAGGACAGATTCAGGAAGGGGTGCATATCGCATCATACCTGCACCCTGCTTCACTGGTTTGGGTATGAATGTCTTCCTCAGCTGTGAAATAAACTGAAAGTTATTTGATTAATAACATATTAACAAATTATCATAACATGAAACTTATCAGACAAGACTATCCTAAAAAGATGTGATACTTCCCTAGATTTAAAGACTTGATTATCTCTCTTGCCATTCATACCCACCAGGATCCAGGTTTATCTCCATGTTTGAAAGTCTTCTGCCTAGTGAATAGGCCTCTCACTGGGTTAAATAGTGCCTTGGAAGAAGAGGGGGATTTCCTGACATCAGGCCAGAAATTTGTAGGAAAGGTGGGGTGGGAGTACCCTCCTTCTCTCTAATTTTGATGCAGCTAGCTGGGATTCCCCTCTAGCGATGCTGTCACACTGACGGCTGTGTAACAACATGATCAACCACTGGCTGCTGGAGTGGCAGCTCATCCTCTGCTTGGGCAAAGAGCGTTGGAGCCCACGGTGATCACCCTTCTTGCCCTCCCCTTCCAATTGCCATGTTAGTGAGCATCATTATCTTTTCAGTTTGTCATTTGCAAAGATTGCAAGGGTTAGAATATTAAGTCATGGGATCTAGGTTTTTTAGTAAATTTATTTTTTTTTTAATACTGTTTTGTTTTGGGTTGATTTTTTAGTAAGTAGGCAGCTTGGGAGGGAATGAATCTGTTAAGTAATGTTTTATTGTATTTTGAAATGATTTAATAATTTTTTATATATATTGCGCCTTTCATTATAATTTGTAGCTCTACCCTTTACCCTTGTTGAGGGTGTGGGTTGGGGCATGTATTGTATTCTAATAGTGTATTTTATGTTGATTTGTTTTATTTATTGAGGTTGTAAACTGCTTTGGGTCTTTTTTTTTTTTTTTTTTTTTAAAGATCTATAAATGGGAATGGAATTAGCCCAGATTATGAGACTTGCTAACTCAGTACTCTATAATTTTATCTGAAGGAAAAACCACTGTCACTTTCTATCACCATTTTTGGAGTATTTTTAATATTTTTGGTTTCCACCCTTCATGACTCATGGATTACAATAAAGTTAGAAGAGCCACTGGCAGAGGATTACTGTAAAGTTACAGTTGAATTGTTATTGAGGGATTGTATACATAGATATTAAAGGCTAAAACTCTTTGCATGCTGTAGGGATGGATGATGTGGGGAATCAATATGTGTACTTAGTGTATGTTACCTGGGGACTATGGCCAAAGTCATTTATCTGCTTACATGGCCTCTGGGCCAGATTTGGAATGACTGTGGCCTTACTGGTTCTAAATGCCATGTAGAAGCCTGGATGGTGGAGGGAAGAGTTCCACATGTCAGGTCCTGGATCTGGTCCCCCCCCCCCCCCCCCCCATTCTGAGGATCTTGAGAGAAGTTGATAAAGATCACTTTTGGTTTGATTGAAGATTTCAGGTGGGATGATAACCCCTCACTTTCTCTGTCAAGTAGGTGGGACCTTTCCCTTCATAGCCTTGAATGTAAGGGATAGGATTTTACATTTGATGTGCAGAGAAATTGGGAGCCAGTGTAGTGGATTTAGGAGGGGGGAGGCTTATTCCCATTTTCTGTGGCCAGTGGTTGTTCTGGTGGCTCCATTTTGGAGTGTCTAGTTTGATGGATGATTGTCTTTTTTTTTTTTTTAAGTAGTCCTACGTAGATAGCTTTGCAGTAGTCCAGATGAGTAAGCTCACGTGAGCACCAATGATCATCAGTTGGAATGGTTCAATATTACGAATAGGATACAGAGAAGTCACACACAGATCAGAGTTTTAATTTCACAAATACAGACTTTGTCAAAATGGGAACATACCTGGAAAAAGAACTAGAAGGGTGGGTGTAGAAGTAAAGGAAATGAAATTCAGATAAGTAATATTTTCTCCTTTCTATCCCCTCTCCCCAAGGGCTTGATCTGCCACTGATCATCAGGCCCCTATCACTGCTACCACCTCCTGACCACCATCATTTCCCAGCTAAATTATTTGGGAGTATGGGCAGACTAGATAGGCCATAGGGTCTTTTGTTGCCATCATGTTTCTGTTTCTATATTTCTCCTTTCTCTGCTCTTTTTTTTCTCTCCCCACGCCTCTCCCCTGTGTGCCTGGATTTCTTTCTCCCTGCCTCCCTATCTCTCAGGCTTGCCAACTACCCTTCTTGCTGTTTGTGTAGGACCAAGCAGCTTGCACCAGCTTTTTTTAAGCAGACAACAAGATGGGTGTGCATTTTGGCTCTGGGAATTAGGGATTTGTTTAAGAGGGTGTGGGGAAAAGGGAGGCCTAGCAGATATATTGTGGATGCTCCCTTTTGGCAGTTCTTCTGGCCTACTCCACAGCAAAACACAAGCAGGCTCATCAGTGCAGTTCAAAATATTGGTGGATCTGAGTTACCTTAATTATTGCTGGTGAAGAAGTTCCATCTTCACCTTCCTTAACAAAGCGAATGCTTTTTTTTCCCCCTGTTAACAAGTGGAACTACATTCCCCTGCCTAGGTGTCTATAAAGAACATAAATCAGTATAGCATTGTATAGATTAGGGCTTCCCTACTTCCTTCTGTTTTCCAGGAGAAAATGTTTTTTTCTTATTGTATCTTGAAATTTGATAAGCCCACATAGGTTCTAAATAACCATATGAATTGTAAATCACTTTTTATGGTGACCCTTTATTATACTTGTGTTTCTGTTTTTGGAATTCAAGCCCTTCCTTTTACTTCTTGTATTGGTATTATACAGTTGCTATTAATTTGGTAAGATATTTCCCTGAACTGTAAGTCACAAGGAAGCATTTTGCAGCGTGTCAAGTTCAGGGTCTCTAGCACCTTATGCTGTATGTAGTCATTCCTTCAGTGAACTATACCACTTGTTACAAACCTTTTTTGTGTCTTGATATACCTGGCATAGAGTTGACTTCATCATGGCACATCATCGCCTTCATTATCATTATTTTATCTTCTCTTCCTTCCTTCTCCCTCCTCCATATTCCAGGTATCATCATGACCTCTTCTCTTCTCTTCCCTTCTCTCTCCCATCCTCTGGCATCATCATCACCTTCCCTTTCCCTTTTCCTCCACTCATCTCCTCCACCCTCTGGCACCGTCACTCTTTCCTCTCCACCCATTCCCTGGCATAATAACCTTCCCTTTCCTCTCCCCCTGCATCCCTTGGCACATTCAGCTGTCCCTTCTCTCTCCCCTGTATTCTGGAACCAGTAAAGTTGGCGAGCAGCACTTACCTGACGCTACTTCTTCCTTCTGTGCTGGCTTCCCTCTGCAATTGGACCTGTAGAGGGCCATCAGATTTTGCAAAGGTACAGGAGCCTGTGCAGTTTCAGTTGCAGAAGGGGAAAGTAGCAGCAACAGATAAACCCTGCTCTCTGTCCCCGTCCCCTGCTGGCAGGAAGACATCCTGCAGGCCGGGAGGGAAAGAAAATGAAGACTGCAGCTGTGCCTCAACTCCTCCTTGTCTGGCTTTTTTTCATGGCACTCCTGCCCGGCAGTTAGGGCACACTGGTTGGGAGAAGCACTGTATGATACTGCAGAGCAATCTCCTGAACCATCTCTGGTCACATTATAGGCAGTCCAGCCATGATAAAAGGCTAGAATGGCTATAACATAACCTGGTCTAAATGGAAAATTTATCATTTTATTGTAATGAATTTGTACTTAGTGTAAGGTCCTACTTTTTATTTTGGGCCTGGGCTTTTTAGCAAGGAGTGGAGGTTGTTTCTGATAAAACTTTATTGAACTAATTTGAAACAAAATTGCCAGGAACTTGTAGCCTGGATTGGTCACTGTTGGAAACAGGATGCTGGGCTTGATGGACCCTTGGTCTGACCCATTATGGCAATTTCTTATGTTCAATATGGTGTCAGATTATGTTTAATACTTAATACTCTTAAGGGAGAAATTTTCAAAATTGGGAGGACAGGTGAAACGTCTGGAGATCTCTATCTATGGATTTTGCACCAGTGTGCAAAGAGTATGCATACACTTTTCCTCTTGAAAGTTGCCCATGGAAAAAGTACCTGCAGAGATTTTGTACCTGCTTTTCCAAGGATATTTTTCCCAACCAAAATCATTGTAGGTTTGCCTCCTCTGACCTAACCCTGGCCCAGGAACATCTCCTTGTAAATACAGGTAAAATTCTGCACATTGCAGCACAAAATGCACACTTTTACCCACATACGGGGCAGGCAGGCTTCAAGAAGCCCTTTTACTGGGGTAAATAGCTTTTGAAAATTGCTCTATGTGAGTCTTGCCTTGCTGCAACAAATCAGTTCTCTAAGGAGGGACGCGTTTGTTCTTCTCCTCTATAGAGGGGCTCTCTTAGCTGGTAGAGTTATCTCTGTAGCTCTTCTCCACCTCAGGAAGGAATTTTTGTTATTTGGGAGCTTAGAATGAGCCACAAAATAGCATCTTTCTCTGAGAATATATAAACCTGATATAGTTTTCTAGGACGTTTTGTTTTTTATTCTCTATTTTTTATACATATATATTGCTTTCACATTGCTCAGTCAGCTGATCTGTCTGTTTTTGGATTTTTTTTTTTTTAATTTATTCATTTTTAACATTATATGGATAGCAAAAATGCTAGCCATTAACTGGTCATATAATCACAACAACCACCCTAATATAATACCTTATACTTCTCTCCCATTATTTTCTTCTTCTAAAGTATACATTTCAAACTTAAATTACACAAAAATTACAGAGATATTTCTCAATAATAGTTATAGAATATCTTATCAAAATTATTTTTAAGGTTCTGCAGATGATACATCCAAGTTATAAAGAAAGAGAGATCCAAGATTCTAATTTGGAGCATTAAAGGAAATACAATTACAAATATTAAATCAGAAGGTTACATCAATATTCTTACTCCCGTGGGCGGTTCAAAGTAGCATTATTATTGAGAGGCATAAGGATTGTTTTTGTTTGTTTTTTTTAACTTCCAATAAAACCACATATAATAAAGTGCTTAAAGTATAATATCAAATGACAATGTACAGTAGTCATGTGGGTCACAGCTGTAGTGCAGAGTTCCAGGAGTTGTATTTTCTGAAGAAAGCTTCATTCTTTGTGAGATTGAGAACCAATGTAAAAATAAGCCAAAAATGATGCAACGCTTGAACTTTTGAGACTACATAGGTCCCTTCTTCAAATGTAACACATTCTAAGAATTTGTGGTCTTTGAAGGTTTATGCACTAATCTCCAGATTATTTGATCTGATTCAATAAAAGACTACAAAGAATCCAGTTATTACCAATGTTACTTTAATATCATGAGAGGTCTTGAACGAGTAGATGTGAATCAGTTATTTACACTTTCAAATAATAGAAGGGCTAGGGGGCACTCCATGAAGTTAGCAAGTAGCACATTTAAGACTAATCGGAGAACATTCTTTTTCACTCAACGCACAATAAAACTCTGGAATTTGTTGCCAGAGGATGTGGTTGGTGCAGTTAGTGTAACTGGGTTCAAAAAAGGTTTGGATAAGTTCTTGGAGGAGAAGTCCATTAATGGCTATTAATCAAGTTTACTTAGGGAATAGCCACTGCTATTAATTGCATCAGTAGCATGGGATCTTCTTGGTGATTGGGTAATTGCCAGGTTCTTGTGGCCTGGCTTGGCCTCTGTTGGAAACAGGATGCTGGGCTTGATGGACCCTTGGTCTGACTCAGCATGGCAATTTCTTATGTTCTTATGCTTATGGGCCACAAGAACATTTGGAATCTTATATCCACATTTGAGAAAATAGTCTTACTGTAAAAGAGAGAATAACTGTTAAATACAGCAAGTCACTGTTATAATTAAAATAAGATACTTTGGGAAGAGGAATTAAGTAAGTATAATTCAGTTACCAATGTATGTGGCTTATTGATCTCTAATACACCTTTAGACTGAGGCAAGAGATGTAGTAATCTAATAGCACAAATCTATGTCTCATTGCTTAAATATATAGGGGCAGATTTTAAAAGCCCTACACATGCCGAGCCTATTTTGCATAGGCCAGGCGACGCATGCAAGCCCCACGACGCGCGTATGTCCTGGGGCTTGAAAAAAGGGGCGAGGTGGTCCGGGGTGTGGCCAGAGGCCTCTGTAGGCCGGGGGATCGCGCAGCCGGCACTTGGCCAGCTTGTGCAACCTACGCCTGCCCAGAGGCAGGTGCAACTTGCAAAACAAAAGTTGGGAAGGGTTTAGGTAGGGCTGGGGGGCGGGTTAGGTAGGGGAAGGGGAGGGGGAAAGGTGGCAGGGGGGTGGGGTCGGAAGAAAAGTTCCCTCCGAGGTCGCTCTGATTCCTCATAGGGAACAGGGAAAGTCATTGGGGCTCCCCTAGGGCTCGGCATGCGCAAGGTGCACAAATGTGCACCTTGCGCCCGCCGACCCCAGATTTTATAACATGCGCGTGGCTGCGCGCACATGTTATAAAATTGGGTGTAGATTTGTGCGCGCTGGGTTGCGCGTGCGTAGGTATTAAAAGCTGCCCCATGATGTGAAAGCTTTGATCCATCTCTTCTTTCCTATACTTGGTTTATGAGAAGCATGGAGAATCTGGAATCCATTTTTGTATTAAGTAATGTAACACTTTTTTTTTTGTTTTTAGTTGATTTGGTCACTTACATAACACGGTTCCAGTGGGATATGGCAAAGTATCCAATCAAGCAATCCTTGAAAAATATTTCAGAAATAATTACAAAGGTAAGATTCTTTGCGCAAACTCAAGACATTAAACACTGTTTTGAGTATGGACATGTTTGTGGTGATACATTTCTTATTTTAGATATAGCATACCATGGTGATACAGAAAAAAGGGAAAAAAGTGCTTCATTTACTCGCATTTTTATTTTATTAATGTTTCCACTTATGTTTTGCCCTTTCCAAATGATTTTGGAACAAAGGAGGACAAATTGATGCAAAGCAATTACATAACTTTATACATTTTTAGCTAGTATCTTAAGTAATCTAGTGAATTGTCTCCTACACCTGCAGTTCATTTACTCCTGTGTTCCCTCGCCTCAAATTCTTAATTTTATGTCCACTAGTTGAAAATTAATGGGTATTTTCTCTTCCTTATGGGAAATAGGCTAAGCTAGACTGATTAATTCATATAGACTTTGGATTCAACTCCCTCTCTGTTCCTCCTTATCTCTAGTTTTATTGCATCTATGTAGGAGACAGACAGTTCTTATAATATTTTGTCTGGTATTAATTATTTCATATGTATGTATGCATCTCAGAATGTATTTCAGTCACATATAAAATGCAGTACATTAAATGTTCCCAAGCAGATAAAGTTAAAGATAGAATTTACAGACAATGGGGCCAATAAAATATAACCTGTGCCAAACCCTAAAACCACAAAGGAACATAGGATTCTACTCCAAATACAGTACTTCACGCCAAAGAAAACAGCTGGTCTCTGTCCCATCTTAGACCTCAGATACCTCAGTGAACACCTGAAGTAAGAGATATTCAGGATGAACTGTTTAGGAACCATCCTCCCTTGTTTGGAGATCACTGATTGTAGACCTCTTTGTGATTGAGGTGGTTAACCACCCACATCCCCATTTACAAAGCTCATAATAGCCAGTGATCTTTATAAATATTGTATTCATTCTTTCAGTCTTCTGTGGCACCCAGTGTTTTCACAAAATGCTTCGCAGTGGTTGCAACTCATTTTAAAAAGAGCAGTTTTTTATTTTTTTATTTTCCTTATTTAGATGACTGGCTTATATCTAGCTTTACCCTTTAAAGAAGCTCATTGCTCCATGCTGTATATAATGAACATCTAGGATTCATCACCAGTTTGCCAAAATCCAATTTTGTATATTAGATTTCATAGGAGCCTGCCTGGGAACCACATAAGGGAAAGTGTTTCTCCCTTAGAGTACATGAACCAATCAAGATAATCTTAACTTTTTCATAACAAGCTGGCATTTACCTGTTTCTGTATGAAGATGTTGGGTCACATGGTGCTAACTGTCCATGTTATACATTTTATACATCTCAACATAAGACAGGTTCAATGGCACGTAGTTTTAATGGAACCAGCATCTACAACCTCTTGCAAATCTATTGAAGGGTCAGTTATTTCACCAACCTCAATTTCAAAATACAGTGGGCCGGATTTTATAAATTAGCGCGAGCGCGTACTTTTGTTCGTGCACCAGGCGCGAACAAGAGTACGCGGGATTTTAATAGATATGCGCGTAGCCGCTAAAATCCGGGGTCGGCGCGTGCAAGGCTGCCCAAAATCGGCAGCCTGCCTCCGTTCCTTCCACCCCCCCTGCACCTTCCCTTCCCTTCCCCTACCTCTAACCCCTCCCGCCCCTACTTTTGTTGGCAAAGTTACGCCTGCTGGAAGCAGGCGTAACTTTGCGTGTGCCAGCCGGCTGCCCCGCTCCATGTTCCAGTCCCAGGGGCTGGTCTGGAGGCCGCAGCCATGCCCACGGAATGCCCCCGGGCCGAAACCACGCCCGCGGCGCCTAAACGTCACGTCACACGCGACATGCCCCCAAAAAGCCGCGTCACTCCGGGCACGCCCCCCGATACGCCCCTTCATGCAAGCCCCGAGACTTGCGCGCATCCCGGGGCTTGCGTGCGCCCGAGCCTATGCAAAATAGGCTCGGCACGCGCAGGGGGGGTTTGGGGTAGGTTTTCGGGGGATACGCACGTATCCCTTTGAAAATCTACCCGAGTAATCTCAAATGGCTCCATCCAAGAATCGGGAGCTCATATGAACAACTTTTTGTTATTAAGGAACTTGATCTCCACAGGAATTTTTGCTTTATGGAAATCTAGAGTTGAGGGCAGTCTTCAATGACCTAAAAGTATGAAAAAGTGATTTTGATCCAGCCGACAACGAATTAGCAATGTTCTAAATTAACTAACAAGGGGGATCCAACTCTTTCAGTCTTTGTCAGGAAGCCTACGAAATATGAAAATGGACGGTTTCCCAGAAGATGCATTTAATTTCTATCTCCCGGGGACCATAATCCATATAACAGAACTCTGTCACTAACTGCTGCCACACAAATAGTCATTGAACCATTAGATAGCATGGGAAGTATTTCAGCTTTTTTTTCAGATCTCTTTGCAATGCCATTGAACAACAAAGTTCCCATCTACTGCTCCAGGACACCAGCAAGGAACAGTTTAGCAACAGATGTTTTTTCACTCCCATGAAATCAAGGGCTTCTTTTTGTGTTCCCTTTGATTCCACTTATAGCCCAGACAACTCAAAAGTCAAATTTGGTTTCTATGGCTTCAAAGCATAGCTACTCAGCAGCCAATAAAATTGATAATATTCCCAGCCCTGATCACTCTGTATAATGGGAATCTTCATCTCAACCTTCAATCTTTGTCTGACTGCATGGATGTCAAAAGATAACTAGAATTTTCTATTCAATTGCTTGCTGTAGATGCTTTGTATTTAGATATGGTACTCAGTTGAAAGATGACACCAGATTAATAAGGTACAGCAACTTATTGTAGAGTTTTGCTACATGTTTGGAGGAAATTTGACATGCCAAGTTGCTAAAGTCCGAGAATGTGTCTCTTTTGATCAGTTTCAGCTTTAAAATGCCAGCTAGAATACTAAAAACTCTTTGAGGACTTTTTGCCCCTTCTGGAAGACCCCTAGAGGTAATAAGTGTCTTCTCAGTGTTCCAGCGAGTGTAATCCTAGACCTCAAATACTGGTAAAATCTAGATGTTAAGCCAGAAAATACTTGTTTTAAGACCAAAGAATATGTAACTCATTCTTTCTAAGATTACTTGTAATAATTATTTCCAATAAAGAGTAACTGGGTAAAAAAGAAATTCTAGAGGCTCTTAAAGGCCATATAAAACTTTGAACTCCTTGCTACAGACTTAATCTTTTGTTTTCTGTGTACCTAGTTAGTACTGGAATGGTCAGGATCATGCAGATCACCCATAGTCTGTGGTGCTATTGCTGATAATATTTCTTAAGTTGAAGAGCCATTATTTTCTACTTCTGTGCCATCCCAGACTCCCCTTTCTTATTAGTTCAACTCAAAGATACTTTCAGCATAGCTAGAGCAGTGTTTTCCTCCAAGTATAAACCGATAACCCTTCTATTCAAAATGGCATAAGCATTTTTTTTTTAAAGATACCATGACTATGCTTCTATTCTTGTATTGAAATCTTGGTTCTCAAGTTCTGAACCTCAGTTACCAAAAAAACAAACAAACCCCAATTTGGGACAAATGTGTGTTAGAGATGGTTTGCTTTTTAAATAAGGTAAGGATTTTTTCCTTTAGTCCTTTGCATTTTGAACTACTAAAAAAATCTGAGCAGCAAGGAGTTAGATGGACTTATTCCCACAGCCATTATAAATTCTTTTCCAGCTCTCCTTAACAGAACTTGTTTTGTAAGACTATGGAATGAGCCTCTGAGCAATTTTGTCCTCTTGATTGAGCTTTAATTGTTAGCTGTCAATAGACCCAAGTAATCTACAATGTCTGATTGTGGCCTGAGGGTGGTCTAAATCTAAATCTCTGCATATTTTTTCATATAAAATGCTGTGAAAGGTGTTTGTTTGAACAGTTGGCGCACATTGTTCTCTGTCAACAAGCAGGCATGCATCTGCCATAATACATAGGTGATATCTTGCTGAACATGCACATGTTCCTCATTCTCTTTCAGTCTTTCTTCATCTGAGCTTACCTCACTGATGTATTTCCCAGTCTCTCTCTCAAAAAATTTAGCTTTGTTGTTTTTTGTCTTGTTTTTGCATTGAATTCATATTTTACCAATTTTTTTTCTCTCATTTCTGCCTTGGCAGCACCTCAATAGAATTATAAAAAAAAAAAAAAAAATCAACACCCTCAGATTTAAGACCTGTGGGTGTTTGCATCACATGTCCATCACTGACACCCATTGTACTTGGTATTGCTGACCGGAACTGGATCATGATGCTCTCAACTGTCTCTGTTCTGGACGGATGTTTCCACGGGCATAGCAGTTCTGTGCCTAGATGATAAAGGCCCTGCAGAAGGCATAGTCTAGTAATACCCTGAAACCTTGGCATGCGAGTGGGCAGTAAAGTCGCTCCTCCTCCTGGAGCAAGGCATTTTCAAATTCTTGGTGCCATAAGAAGCTGAGGCGGGATTGGACTTCCTTCCTCTCCCACAAGTGAGGAAATACTCCTTCTTTCCCCTCACCCCCCCCCCCCCAATGGCACAGGCTTCTAGATTTGCTACAGGCCAGGGGTTGAGTAAATCCCAAGAAGAACAAAGCAGAGACAATCTTGTATAGCCAAGAAATGACAGTAGTGAAATAAGATGAGTCGCCAATAATGAAGGGAATCCTTTATTTGTATTACAGTGATAAATTGCAATGAGTCCGTGAGAGGCTTGTTCCTCGCCTCGGGACTTTTGGCAGTAGGGGTAGGTCCTTGTCTGGAGGTAGTTGATTTGCCTCCTCAGGAGAGACCCTTCATGGATCAGAAGGAGAGGAAGTGGGATCTGCTCATTTGGAATGCCTACCAGTTGTTTATCCCCTCAGATCAACAGAGATCCCCTTCTTGGTCTCTCTTGTTATCTTCAGGGCCCTGGCTATGTGTCCTTCAGTGGTCAGATTGGGAGGATTCTGTGGGACTGTTAGGTCCTCTGCCAGACTTGCCTCCAACATCTCCTCCAGAGGATCTTAGCTACTCTTGCTTTCTGGATAAGGTAATGAAGACATCCATCTATGTTGGAAAGGAACAAGACCCAAGAATAGATGTCTTTGATTTGGTGCAATTTTTCCATCCCAGTACATAGCTTCCTCAAGGATCTATACATGATGATGGTGCAGGTTCTGTCTTCCAGGAGCCCAAAAGATTGATTTGAATTATAGTGTCCAGGCCTCCCCAGGTTTTGGGGTAGTTCATCTAGTGTATCATTCTGTCGAAGCAGGTGAAGTGCACCTGGTTTCATCCTCTTACTGGTCTGCACATGTGGGTCTTCAGTAAGCCCTCCTATCAGATCTCTCTTACTCCTGAGATGTGAATGTTCCTCCACTGTTGGATGAACTCGGAAGTTCTAAAGGTGTGTTTCTTGGTACATGTCCAGGATCATCAAGTGATCCTATTTACTGATGCTTCTACCAAAGAGTGAGGGGAACACACCAATGCTGCTTGGACTGAGAGAATGTGATCTCTAGTTAATTCTTCCAATTCTCATGATGGGTTGGTCACGGCTTTGGGGGAGGGGGAAGACAACAGATCTTGGTTCTCCCTTGACTGGCTCCTCTGCTGGCAAGGGCAGTTCTGTGGGAACAGCGCCAATTCCTTCTGGGCTTGGCTTGGACCCGGTTGCTTTTTCTTGGGTGGAATATTTTCAAGGCTTACAAGTCTTTCTTCAGGCACAGTCCTCCACATCCCCCATTTCTGTCCGGTCGGACCCTCTTCTAGTCCTATGCTTAAGCGATGGGGCTTGCCTTGGCTCCCTGCAGGTGTTTCAGACAGGAATCCGGATGGCACTGATGAGGTTGATCCTGATTCCCTGGAAGATGGGGAAATTCCTCCAGTGCTGGAACCCTATCAAACCATGTTGCGGTTCTTTCATAGAAATGAATTTCCGGCCCTGATTTCCCAGACCTTGAAACAGCTGGGTTCCCTGGTCCGGATGCTATGTCAGAGCCGAGGAAGAATCCCATTTTGGTTTCTGTACATAATGCCAGTTGTGTTTTTTTTCCCTGTGATGGCTGTCATTCAGGAATTGATTGATTGATCTGGAATGTGATGCCCCAGAGGCAAATTTTAAAAGGGGTCAGACTTTGGAAGGCCTGTACCCCCCTGGATCTGGCTGTGAGAGAGTGTTTGCATTTTCCTAAAGTGGATGCTCTGTTTTGTGCCGTTTTTAGGCGGACAACTATCCCCGTAGAGGGAGAAGCAGTCTTAAAGGATGTACATGAAAGAAGGATTGAAGCTATTCTTAAGCAAGCCTTTGAGGCAGTGGCGATGAATTTACAGATTGCCTCCTGTTGCGCCCTAGTGGCGAGATCTTGTCTGCTTCTCTCTCAGGAGCTTGATGAGTCTGGAGGAAATTCCAGAGCGGTTATGGAAGCTGCTGCCACCTTTTCAGCAGACGCAGGCTGTGATTTGGTCCGGACCTCGGCCAGAGGAGTGGTTTCAGTGATAGCGGTCAGGGGTCAACTCTGGTTGTGAAATTGGTCAGCAGAAGCAGCCTACAAAGCCAAACTTACCAAGATGCCTTTTAAAGGCTCGCTCTTGTTTGGGAGCGAGTTGGAGAAACTGGCTAGTAAGTGGGGCAAGTCTCCGGATCCTCGGTTGCTGGAGGATAAGAAGCAATTACAGCACCCCTTTGGTATGAGGGGTTGTCTCCGGGATTCCAAGCATTTTCGTCCCTATAGAGGGATTGCCTTTCAGCAGACTCGGCCTTTCAGTAGGTCTTGCTCCTTTCGTCTCTGAAGGCCTAAGAGAGGAGCAAGCTCAGGTTACTGACCTTCCTGAGCCTTCCAGTGAAGGCTTGCTGACCCACCTTCCAAAACAGGAAATAAGGAGACGACACTCTCTCTCTTTTATCGGAGGTGGATTGAGATTATGTCGGACTGGTGGATCCTAGAGGTGATAAGAGAAGGATATGCACTGGAATTTCGCGGTATTCCTTGGGATGTGTTTATGGTGTCCCCTTGCCACTCCCTGCAGAAATAGCAGGCAGTGGAGTTTATGCTTCAAAGGCTTCTCAGACTGAGGGCTGTGGTTCCGGTGCCTACGTCTCAAAGTATGGGGCGATATTCCATTTATTTTATCATGCCCAAGAAGGAGGGCTCCTGTCGTCCCATTCTGAATCTCAAGAGGGTCAACCATCATTTGAATGTGACTCATTTTTGCATGGAAACCTTACGCTCTGTGATAATGGAGGTGCAGTTCGGGGAATTTCTGACCTCTTTGGATCTGTCAGAGGCTTACCTTCATATTCCCATCAAATTGGAACACCAACGCTTTTTATGCTTTGCGGTGTTGAGGCGCCATTATTAGTTTCAAGCACTGCCTTTTGGTGTAGCCACCATTCCCAGAACATTTTCCAAGATTATGGTGGTTTTAGCAACAGCCTTGCGAAAAGAAGGAATCCTGGTGCACCCGTATTTAGACCACTGGCTGATTCTGGCCAAGTCTTGGAAAGAGAGCCACCTGGTGACACACAAGGTGATCTCCTTATTGCAGGAGCTCAGTTGGGGGGTGAACCTGACCAAGCGCAATCTTCAGCCATCCAAGTCGTTGGAATATCTGGGGGTCCGGTTCAATATGGGATAGGACAGAGTTTTCCTACTGGAAGTTTGGATCCAGAAATTGATGTTTCAAGTGCGTCATTTGACAAACACCTTACGCTCAATGGTGTGGTCCTATCTACAGGTGCTCGGCTTTGATGGCAGCTATCCTGGAAGTGGTGCCATCGGCAAGTATGCATATGCATCCTCTTAAGTGCTCTCTTAGGCCTATCTTTGTTGGAATCTGCACTCTCAGGACTATGTGGTTCAGCTCCACTTGTCGATGGAAGTCTGCTCCCACTTTCAATGGTGGTTGCAGGAGGATCATCTGAGAAAGGGAGCTACCTTGTCCTCTCTGAACTGGTTGGTACTCACAACAGATTTGAGTCTCCATGGTTGGGGGGCTCATTGTCTGGAGTTAACGGCCCAAGGGTGTTTGGAATGCGGAAGGGTCCCACTGGAACATTAATTGCCTGGAGGTCCGAGCAGTACAGCTGGCATGCTTGCAGTTCAGCCAAGGACTGCGGGATCAAGCTGTTCGTGTAATGTCTGACAACGTGACGATGGTGGCCTATATCAATTGCCAGGAAGGAACAAAGAGCCAACAAGTGTCGCTGGAAATAGACCAACTTTATGGAATGGGTAGAAGGTCATCTTGGCCTCTCAAATTGCAGGAAAAGACAACGTAAAAGCGGACTTTCTCAGCAGGGAGAGTCTGGACCCAGGAGAGTGGGTATTGTCAACTGAGGCGTTTCAGCTTATTGTGGATTGCTGGAGCCTTCCATTCGTAGACCTGCTGGTGCCTTCTCGAAATGCAAAGGTTCCTCAATTCTTCAGTCGTAGGAGAGATCCGTGGTCCCTGGGAATAGATGCTCTCATACAAGTCTAGCCAGAAGACAGATTGCTGTATGTCGTTCCTCTGTGGTCCTTGCTAGGCAATTTGCAAGATTGAAGGCCACAGGTTGCTAGTACTGGTGGCAGCGGACTGGCCCAGGCGTCCGTGGTATGCAGATTTGTGAAGATGACTGGTAGAGGCTTCACTTCGCCTTCTGCTGCACATGAATCTGTTACAACAGGGGCCAGTTCTTCACGAGAATCTGACTTGGTTCTGTCTTATGGTTTGGCCTTTGAGAGGGCTTGTCTCTTAAAGAATGGTTATTCCTCTGCGGTGATTGTCACCGTACTCCACTTCCTTGGCTTATGTGCAGGTTTGGAGAGTTTTTGAGGCCTGGTTTGAGGAGCGGGGTGTACTTCCTCATTCAGTTAAGATACCTCTCTTTCTTGAATTTTTGCAGGATGGGTTGAAATAAAGGATTTGCCTTTAATTCCTTGAAGGTGCAAGTTGCGGCTCTTGCCTGTTTCAGAGGCTTGGTGAATGTGTAGCCTTTCCTTGAGGTTGTTGACCTTGAAGACTGTGTTCTTGGTGGCTATATGTTCAATGTGTTGAATTTCTGAGCTGCAGGCTTTGTCTTGCTGGGAACCGTTCCTTAGGGCGACTCTGGGGGCATTACAGCTGCTTACTGTTCCATCCTTCTTGCCCAAGGTAGTCTTGGACTTTCATTTGAATCAGTCCATTTCCTTACCATCCCTGGATAAGGTCAGGGATGTGGAGGAGTATAGTCTCTTGCACTCCTTGGATGTCAAGCATCTTGTCATGCGGTATCTGGAAGTTTCTGAACCTTTTCAAAAGATGGATCGCCTGAATGGTTCACCATGGCAGGAGTAAGCAGGGTGCTCTGGCTTCGCGGATTGAGGTGGTAGTCACTGCCACGTATATGGAGGCTGGAAAGCTGTTGCCTACTCAGGTTAGGGCTCATTCCTCTAGGGCTCAGGCAATATCATGGGCGGAGGTCAGTTTATTTCCCGTCGATATCTGCCAAGCTGCAACGCGGTCCTCCTTATACACTTTTTGCAGGTTTTATCTTCTGGATGTGCAGGCCCGGGAGGATGCAGCCTTTGCACTTGCGGTGTTGACTGGACCGCGGGCAGCTTCCCACCCTGTTTGGGAATAGCTTTGGTAATTCCACTGGTCCTGAGTCCATCTGTCTACATGCTAGGAAATGGAGAAACTACTTACCAGATAATTTTGTTTTCCTTAGTGTAGACAGATGGATTCAGCTTCCCGCCCTTGGCTGCCGCATGAGTGTGTCAATAGTTGTCCTGTGTGGTTCTGGGTCAGAAGGGATTAATATTAAATAGAATGTTACATGAGTTCAGTGTTTATGGTTAGTTGAATACAGTTCTGGTTACCTGTTTTTAATCAAGTTTTTTGATAGTCTGTCCACAGTTGCCTTTGAAGAGAATACGGACAGGCTGGGGTCACTGCAAGGCTATATATTCTGTGATGTCAACTTGCTCTGTCTCCATCTCCTGGCAGGGGAGCATAAACCCACTGGTCTGGAGCCCATCTGTCTACACTAGGGAACACAAAATTATCAGGTAAGTACTTTCTCCATTTCTGGAGAAGAGACATCCGTTATACTCTGAGGACTTTCTTCTATCTGCTCTCAAATAAAAGAATCTTGATTCAGACAGACAGCCAGGTGGCCATGTTTTATGTAAACAATGAGAAATGGGCTCGTATGCCCTCTGCAAGATGCCGTTCGATCTAGTCAAGAGCAACAAACCTCTCCAGTTTATCTACTTTCCAGGAGTCCAGAATACTTTGGATTGTCTCAGCAGAGTTTTGCAACTGCATGAGTGGTCTTTGGATTAAGTTGCAAACAACTTGTTCAGTCGTTTGAGAATGCCAGTGATTGATCTGTTCACCTTGGAAGTCAACAGGAAGGTAAAAGATTTCTGCTACATGCATCAGGACAACTACAGATTAGAGCCTGATGCTTTTGTGCTAGATTGAAGCATCTATAATTTGTTTATCCTTCAATCCCTTTTACTGGTAGAACTGTCCAGAAAGTCCTTCAGGACAAGGTGAGGGTAATACTCATAGTCTGGCCATGACAAGTGTGATATCCATATCTCATCTGTCTGTCCAATCTGACTCTGATTCCTTTGGGGATGTCTTTGATTTTCATCATAAAGGAAAGTGGCAGGCTCTGCTATGTGAATCTACCATCGTTGGCCCTCATAGCATTGATGTTGAATGCATAGTAGTCTCCTTCTTTCTCCTTCCCAAAGAGGTAGAAAATATGCTGTCATTGGCTAGAAAGCTTTCAATCAAAAGATGCAATTGAAACTATAGAAATAGCTTCTTCACATGATGTGAGCCCAGCCATCTGAATCCTTCTCCTGAGTCCCAAGGGACTTGCTTTAGTGCTTATTTTCCCTCAGGCCTCTGCACATCTTCAGTCAAGTTTCAACTCAGCACCAATGCAGTGCACCACCAGCAGTTGGAAGGGTCTCTGATCTGTCTTCAACTTTTAGTATCAAAGTTCATAGAAGGTCTGTGCTATTTTAAGTAAGTATCTGGTGCCTTGGGCCCTTAACATAGTCCTAATCATAAATCCTCCCTTCGAACCTCTCAAATTGGTTGACTTGAATGTTCCTACTTGGAGAGTGTTTCTTCATGCCATCTCTTTGACATAAAAAGTGAGTGAATTACAGGTTCTGGTTTCATATTCACCATCCCTGCAATTTTTCCACAACAGCATGGAGCTCTGTACGCCTGCTACATTCCTTCTGAAAGTTGTCTGCTTTCTACATCCACCAAGCTATTGTGCTGCTAACTTTCTTTCCAAGACCACATGTGCACAAAGGAGAGAATGGGGTCTTCATTCTTTGCATTGTAAGAGAGCTGTGGCATATCTAAGGAGGACTCCACCTCATCATCAAGCTTCTCAGCTATTCATATAATTTGATCTCATTCAATTGAGAAGAGCAGTTGCCAAACAAACTGTAATTGACTATTGAACTATATAGTGCACTGTTATGTGTTGGCTGATTTACAGATTACAGACTTGGAAAGTGAGAGCCATGGTAACTTCACTGTCTCATCTCAGGACCACTTCCATTGAAGATATATGCAAAGCTGCTACTTGGTCATCAGTTGACACCTTTATATCCCACTATTGTCTAGACAACATCATGAAGAGACAGAAACTGTGGACAAGCAATTCTGTCCAGCCTCTTAATCCTGTAGTCTTCTCGACATTTGGTGGGGTTGGGCTGTCGGTCTGATAATCTATCTATACCTCGTTCGATGTAAACCTTTCGTTTGATGTAAACCGATGCGATATGACTTGTGCCATGAACTTCGGTATAAAAAAGAATTTAAATAAATAAATAAGCAATTGCTCCACAAGCCAACCCTCGGTTTGGAATGCCCCACATGTTATGGCTGATTCATGTTTGTTTGTCAATGGAGAAAGTACGTTTTTGGTTACCTTTAAACAGGGTTCTTTGTTCACAGCAGGATGAATCAGCCATACTTAACATCCATCTAACTCCCTGGGATACTAATGGCTTTCTTTGGTCTACCTAACTAATGATGTTTAATGCACTTTTCTCCTCCAGGAACTTATCCAAACTTAAATCCTGCTGTACTAATCACCTTGATATCATCTGGCAACAGATTCCACAGTTTGTGCACTGCATTAAAAAAATACTTTCTACGATTTGCTTGACATCTACTGGTTGTTAGTTTCATGGTGTGTCCTTTTATTTTAGTATTAATGTAAAGGGTTAATAATCATTCTTTAATTACCTGTTCCACCCAACTCATGATTTTATAAACTTCTATCATTGCCCCTCTCAGCTGTCTCTTTTCCAAGCTGAAGAGACCTAACCTGCCTAGCTTCTCAACATAAATGAGCTGTTCCATTTCCTTTATCATTTTTGTAGCCCTCCTCTACTTTCTTGTTCCACTATTTTTTTTTTAGATTAGGCTGTTACATATTATTTTGTGTAACTGCCTAATCTATAGATCTGGGTTATAGTAATACCAAAATATGCAATCAGACTTGCAAATGAAACCAAATAATTCTTGGAGACTAGACAGACATCTAAATAAACGAATATTTTATTACAAGGACTATATATACTAAAAATTATAGTGATCTTTAGAGAGAGAATATGTAAACAGAAAGCAATGTTCTGCTATTCATTATTCTTGCAAGCAATATGTTAGGTCTTACTGGCAGTTGTCCAAACTGCTGCTTGTAAATCAGATGGGTGAAGAGGTCAGGTGATCAATCTGCCACCATGGTGGTGGCTATTCTGATATTTCTCTGTCTTGCTTTAAGTCTTACATCTCTTTGGCAGCATGTCTCCAACAATCAGGATGATGTTATGTTTGTCAATCATGGGTCATGTCGCATGCCCTCTGGACAGAATCACTGTAACTTTCCACCCAGGGCATGTGTTGGTAAAACCAGAGGAAAGCAGGAGTGTGGCCTTGCAATCTCTGCCAAACACAGGAGCTATAGATAGTTCTTAGCAGTTTGAGCAAATATGTTTATTTTGGCTTTTTTCACTTGCATCAGCATTTTTTTTTTGTACGCCATTTCAGGTCACAGAAATTAACATGAGTTTTCTTCAGCCTGTAGAATTAGACCTAGGACCATATCTCTTGTATTACATGCAAAATAATTGTCACAGAATGACACAAACCGCAACAGGGTGACCAGAACTGCACACAATACATGGATTGATACAAAAGCTATATTATGTTTTACTTGATTAGACCCTGCAGTCATCCTTACATAGCAAAAGGGTTAATCTTTAGATAATGTACTTCATGGTTTAGGTTTTTCCTTTCCATCCCAGAATGTAAAAGCTTTTTTTCTGCAATTGTACCTCTGTGTCATCTTAAGATCCGTGGGTTTCTCTTCTTATATCATTTTAACAAAGCAAAGAGGGGGAGAGACAATTTGCTTTTCTCTACAAGCAAAAACAAGTAAACGGTATATAAATTCTGAAGGAATAAAACCCCAAAATAAATGGGTAATAAAACATAGGAGACAATTAGCAAAAGTAGAGGTGAGAGATACACAATAGTAGCTAAGAGGAAAAAAGGAAGTAGGGAATTAGCACATTCTATTGGAGTCCTAATCATGTGCTCATTTTTTGGGGGTTTTTTTATATTAACATGTTTAGGAAGGACAGAGAGGACAGAAAAGGTGGAGGAGTAGCACTTTGTCAAAAATCATATCAATGCAACCAAAATGCAAGGGACGTGGGGTAGGGAACAAGCATTATGGACTATCCTAAAAATAGTCTATGGTTCTTTCATTTACACTGGCGTGGTCTATAGGCCTCCAAACCAGGCTGAAGATTTGTATCTAGATATGGTGAAAGACATCCAAAAAGTGGGAAAGATGGGAGAAATGTTCATTGTTGGAGATTATCTGCCGGATGTAGCTTGGAGTATCCCTTCTGTGAAATCTGCAAGTAGAGAGATAGTGGATGCCCTTCAAGGGCATGGAACTTCAATGATAATGGAACCCATGAGGGAGGGTGTGATACTCGACCTAGTGCTCAGTAATGGGGATACTGTGTCTAATGTCTGGACTGGTGTCCACCTGAGCACCAATGATCATCGGACAGTATGGCTTGATATCGCAAACAAGATACAGAAAGGTCACATGAAGACCCGAGTTTTGAATTTCAAAAATACAAAATGGGAATGTTCCTGAAGGACGAGCTAAAAGACTGGGCGATAAGGGGCAAGGTGGAACAGTGGGCCTAATTAAAAGTTGCTATTGCAAAAGCAACAAATCTATTTTTGAGAAAAGTAAACAAAAGTACAAGGAAAAAGAAACCAATTTGGTTCTCAAAGGGAGGTGGCAGAAAAAATTAAGATTGAAAAGAACAGCATTCAGGAAGTATAAAAGATCCCAAAGAGAAACACTGGGAAGATTATCTGGTGAAACTGAGGGGAGACTAAGGAAGAAATCAGAAGAACAAAAGGTCAAGTAGAAGAAAGGATTGCCAAAGAGGTAGAGAGAGATGACAAAACATTTTTCAGATATATCAGAGAAAAAAGGAAGACCCGACGTGGTATAGTGAAATTGAAAGGTGACAGGGAGCAATGTGTAGAAACAGAAGAAGAAATGGCAGAAAACATTTAAACAAATACTTCAGTTTGGTGTTCACTAAAGAAGACCTTGGTGAAGGACCATTGCTGGTTGAAAAGACTGTAGATGGAAATGGGGTATACACAACTTCTTTTACAGAAGAAAATGTATGGGAAGAGCTAGGAAAACTAAAAGCAGTAAAGGCCATGGGGCAGAATGAGGTACATCCCAGGATAGTACGGGAGCTAAGAGGTATCCTAGCAGAGTCTCTGCTGAAAGACCTGTTCAATAGATCCCTGGAAATGGGAGTGGTGCCACGAGATTGGAGAAGTGTGGATGTGGTTCTGCTTCACAAGAGTGGGAGCAGAGAGGAAGCTGGAGACTGCAGGCTGGTTAGCCTCACCTCTGTGATGGGAAAATTAATGGAGACTCTGCTGAAAGAAAGGATAGTGAACTATCTACAATTCAATGACTTGCTGGACCTGAGACAGCATGGATTCACCAGGGGAAAGTCCTGACAGACATTCTGAATTTTTTTTTTTGATTGGATGACTAGAGAATTGGCTCGAGGAAGCTTGCTCGAAGTAATTTACTTGTATTTCAGCAAAGCTTTTGATATGGTCCTGCATAGGAGGCTTGTGAATAAAATGAGAAGCTTAGGAGTAGGTGCCAAGGTGGTGGCGTGGATTACAAACTGGTTGACTGATAGGAGTCAGTGTGTAATGGTAAATGAATCAGCTCTGAAGAGAGAATGGTGTTAAGTAGCGTGCCACAAGGATCAGTTTTGAGACTGGCTCTATTAAATATTTTTGTGATCAACATTGCGGAAGGGATAGAAGGTAATATTTGTCTATTTGCGGATGATACTAAGATCTGCAACAGAGTGGACATGCCTGAAGGAGTAGAGTAGAGAGAATGAAAAGTGATTTAAGGAAGCTTGAAGAGTGGCAGCTGGGATTCAGTGCCAAGAAGTGTAGAATCATGCATCTGGGATGCGGTAATCCAAAAGACTGATGTGCACGGACCAAGAGAAGGATTTTGGGGTTAGTGTCTGGAGATCTGAAGATGGCGAAGCAATGTGACAAGGCGATAGTTAAAGACAGAGGAATGCTGGGATGCATTGAGAGAAGATTAACCAGTAAGAAAAAAAAGAGGTGGTAATGCCCTTGTACAGGTCATAAGAACATTACATAAGATATGTATCCAACAGTGGCCAATCCAAGTCACAAGTACCTGGAAAGTAGCCAGACATCAAATAGATCCCAAGCTACTATTATTTATTGATTAATAGCAGTTTATGGACTTTCCTCCAGGAGCTTATCCAACCCTTTTTTTAAACCCAGCTACACTAGATGCTTTAACTACATCTTCTGGCAATGAATTCCAGACCATTGAGTGAAAAATTAATTTTTTTCGATTTGTTTCAAATGAGCTAATTTCTAACTTCGCGGAGTGCTTCCTAGTCCTTGTATTATCTGAGAGAGTAAATAACAGATTTACATTAACCTGTTCAAGTCCTCTCACGATTTTGTAGAACTCTCATATCCCCCCTCAGCCGTCTCTTTTCCAAGCTGAACAGCCCTAACCTCTTTATCCTTTCCTCATAGGGGAGCCATTCCATTCCCCTTATTTGGATGTCCTTCTCTGCACTTTCTCCAGTGCAACTATATCTTTTTTGAAATGTGGTGACCAGAATTGCACACAGTATTCAAGGTGTGGTCTCACCATGGAGCGATACAGAGGCATAATGACATCCACAGTTTTATTTGCCATTCCCTTCCTAATAATTCCTAACATTCTGGTTTGTTCTTTTTTTGACCGCTTCAGTACACTGAGTCAATAAAAATTGTTCACTCTGTAAACAGTTATGATGGCTCTGCTGAATAATGGTATATAAAACTCATCAAATAAATAAATAAATGTGTTATCCACCATGATCTCTTTCCTGGGTGGTAACTCCTAAGATAGAACCTAACATTGTGTAACTACAGCAAGGGTTATTTTTCCCTATATGCATCACTTTGCACTTGTCCACATTAAATTTCATCTGCCATTTGGAAGCCCAATCTTCCAGTCTTGCAAGGTGGTCCTGCAATTTATCACAATCCGCTTGTGATTTAACTACTCTGAGGCTCCGGAGCTCTGCCTGCCTCTGAGGACCTATGCATGGAACAGGGAGCATTTCAGAGAATGCTACCTTGGAGGTTCTGGATTTCAACTTTCTACCTAAGAGCCTAAATTTGGCTTCCAGAACCTCCCCTCTCACATTTTTCCTATGTCGTTGGTGCCCACATGTACCATGACAGACTGCTTCTCCCCAGCACGGTCTAAAATCCTATCTAGGTGATGTGTGAGGTCTGCCACCTTTACATCAGTCTGGCATGTTACCAGGCAATTCTCACGCCCACCAGCCACCCAGCTGTCTACATTTCTAATAACTGAATCACCAACTATGACGGCCAACCTAACCCTTCCCTCCTGGGCAGTAGCCCTGGGAGACACATCCTTGGTGCAAGAGGACAATACTTCTTTACCTGGAGAGCAGGTCCTGGCTACAGGATCATTTCCTGCTGCACCAGGTTGATGCTGTCCGGTCATGAGACCGTCTTTCTCCAAGGCAGCACCAAGGCTGCCAGACTGGAGTTGGGACTTGGCTACTATGTCTCTGAAGGTCTCATCTATATACCTCTCTGTCTGCCTCATCTCCTCCAGTTCTGATACTCTAGCCTCCAGAGATTGGACTCATTCTCTGAGAGACATAAACTCTTTGCATCGCATGCACATGTACAGTTTCTCACCAGCGGGTAAAAAAATCATACATGTGACACTCGGTACAAAAGGCTGGGAGGACCACCTCTTGCTGCTGGACTGCTGCCTTCATCTCAAATTTGTTCAGGTCCTACTTAAGTTTTAGGTTGCTATGGGAGTGGGACTGCATACAATTAGGGTCCTTTTAAACGTATTAGTGAATACATTATATATCTGGTAGTGACCTACAAGGGAATGTTTAAACTCTTGATAAGGTGTGGGGAATTTCTGAATTTAAGTTAATAGGCTGATTAATTTTTTAATTTATTTTTTTAGTGTCACCTGCCTGTAAATTAAGAGATGAGCTAGGGGTGGGTGCGAGATGAATGGGAAGGTTGGGAAATAAAAACACACAAACTGCTGTGTTTTGCCTACCTTTCTGACTAGCTGTTCAATACAGATACAAACACACTAAATATTGTACCCTAATAGTTTACTTTCCCCAATACTTGTAAGTTTTAAAAATTTCCCAAAGCAGTACTTACCAATTCTTTTCAGCCACCAGCAAGGTGATCCTCTCCTCACAGTGCTCCCTTGATGCTTTTGATGCAACTGTAATATCGCTCTCTGCTTTGACAGTGGTGGGGGTTGAAGAGGAATTGGATTCAGACGGCAGTCAACACGGGTCCTGACTTTTATGGCGTGGAATACTGATAAACAGACTTAAGGGAAAAAGCATAGGACTGCTTCTAAGGCCAAGTCCATAAGTAAAGGATGTTAAGCAGCACTGTCTGAATTTTCAAGAAGGCTCATCACCCAGTAAAAATGTTGCTAGCAGTAAATTTTTATTGGCTATCGTAAGTCTTGGGCATAACTACACAGAGCAGCAGTTGCTACCCTTAATAGAAACATGAGGGTAACCTGTATAATGTGGCAGAAACTACCATAAGAAGCTTACAGGGCAGACTGGATGGACCATTTTTGTCCTTTTGTGCCGTCATTACTATGTTAACATGTAGGTAACAGAACCACAGAATTGGAGGTTATTATAGCAGAGGCAGCCTTGGCTACAGTTGTAATCAGAGTTTTGGTATAGTGGAAGTTAAGATTGGGTTGTATGCCCCCACCCTTTTAACCAGACAACAAAAGGGTATAATTTCTTTAGAGGTGAGGAAATAGAGAAAAAGGAGGTTGGAGGTGGGGAGAAGTAATTTTGTTTATATTAGGAAGTTAATGGTAAAGATCAAGCAGAGAAAAGCAGTATTTCTGTGCACTGCTGTGGAAAAACCTAAGAAATTCTATGTATATAGAAGTATTATACAGGTATCAGCACAGGGAAATGAGGTGGTGTGGTATGTATTATGTTTTATGTTTATTGTATTATTACTGTTAATATATGAACATCACTTTGGAAATTTTTGTTGTAAAAATTGGAAGGTGATTAAGAAATTTTTATAAATAAATAAAATGAAGTAGATTCAGAAATAACAGGCATAATGAGGATGGCCTGCAAAGGGGGGAGATTCTGCATGTAAGTGATTTCAGTCTACCTAATGTGGATTGGCACATTCCTGCTGCAACATTTGCTAGGAGTGGGAAATCCTGTGGGGCATTCATCAGGCAGAGCATGGAAGAGTAAACTCAAAGTGATGCTATGCTGGATCTGGTACTGACAAATGGAGACAGTAGTAAAGGAAAATTTAGGGTCTAGTCATCACTAAAGCATATGGTTACTAGTAAACTCTCTGATTTTGAATTGAACCAGGCTAATATTAGGGTCCTGGACTTCAAGATGAGTGATGATGTTGAGGATGCCTTAGCAGCATTCTGAGAGGTGTATGGTATGGAGGAACTTTTTTCAGCTGTGAAAGGGAGCATTGAGAAAGTGGCAAATGTCTTGGTAAGAAAGTTAACAAGAAGAAAAGGGAAAACACACCAATATGGCTCTCTAGGTAGATAGTGGAAATATAGTAGAAATGGTAAATGATGGAAAATAAAAACCAAAATGGTCCATCCAGTCTGCCCAAAGGAATTTCCTCCAATTTAGGTATAGGTAATACACAGAATCCCCTGTGCAATCCAACAGCAACTCCATTCTCCCTCTAAACTTTTCAGTTGTCCTCTCAACTCTTTTTCCATAACTGTTCCGAGCATACCCTAGTCAAAATGATGGCTTCCACTTCTTCCATTAGCAGACCACTTCAGGCCATACTTGAAGCATTCCTAAAAATACAGCCAGAAGAAGAGAGGCAGAATTATCAGTAAAAACAAAGGGAAGCATGGAAAGTTTTTAGAAGAGCAAAGACATAAAGAGAAAACTGTGTAATTATAAAAAGATGAAAAAATCCTGTCTTTAGATATATAAAGGAGAGCCCAGTACCAAAGGAGAAATAAACAAGTTAAAGGGAGGAGGTGGGATTTGAGAAGCAGTATTTATAAAATAAAGGTGATGGATCTAGCATCAGAAGTGGCATTGACATGTACAAGAAAAAAATCCAAAAAGTGCAAACGAAACGAATAATACATAAGGAAAACATTGCATGATATTCCATGATCTGGTTTGCAAAAAAATCCTTAAATTGAGAAACCTTGCAATCTAATAAAATTGGACCATCGTAATACCCCGCGGATGCTGAACAGTCTTATTTATGATCCTTAGCGGTGAAAACACTGAATTTAAGACTATGTTCAGCATCCGTGGGGTGTTACGATGGTCCAATTTTATTAAATCACAAGGTTTCTCAATTTAAGGATTTTTTTTTTTTTGCAAGATATTCTATAGATCAGGTTTGCAGTGTTTTTCTTGTGTATTGACATGTACAAACCAAATTACAGAGGAGAAGGTACTTGAAAATACACAGATGAATGGATAAAGCCATGTGACCTAAAGATTTACAACTTAGATATTAAAAGATTTCACCGATGCATTGACCATGCCCCTCAGAACTCTGTTCAACTTGCCCTTATAGATAGGGAAGATTCCAAGGGACTAGAGGAGAGTGGATGTAGTCCTGCCATCCAGAAGTGGAAATGAGGAGCAAGCAGGCAACTGCAGACCCATTAGGCTAACTTCAGTAGTGGGCAGAACTATGGAAACAATACTAAAGAAAACATGCAGCCCCTGGAAACAAATAGATTACTGGAGATCAGACTGTTTTTATAAAGGGAAGATACTGTCGGACAAAGGAGACTGAATTTAATGAGGTGACAAGAGTGGTGGATCAGGGAGGTAAGGCAGACCTGGACTTCAGTAATGTTCTTGACACTATTCACATAGCAACCTTATTAAGAAAGCTGCATTGTAGAGGAGTAGGACAGAGTTGTAAATTGGGGGAGGAACTGATTGATCAGTAGAATCAGTAGAATACATAGAATCTCACCCTAAGGTAGCTTGATGGACTCTATCAAGCTAGAGCGAGAGAACATTGTGAGTGACTTTCCTCACTCCAAATCGTGTCAAATCTTCACTGATATGTACTGTGCTGTTCTTGCGTCTTGCTGTGCATGTAAAACTGGCCCCAAAACCCTAGACCACCACCAAAATCTCACCTCAAGTTACTAGCTGGCCTTCCTATAGTGGTATAAATAGTGGACTACTATGTGTGCCACCCCAGAGGCGCGTGCTCTCTTTCTTCTCTCCCAAAATGGAGAGAAGAAATTTGCAATTGCGCGCTGCGCGTTTCAATAAATATTGCATGTGTTAGGGCCCTAATGCCATAATGCATTTTGATAAATGACCCTGTTTGTTAGTAATATTGCTCAGGACCTGAAGAAAAAATATGCTTGTTTGCAGTCTTAGAAAAATCTGTAACACACACACACCAGAAGGGATCAAGAAAACGAAGGGGGACTTGAAAAAACTAGAAGAATAGTCAAAGGTTTGGAAAATGCACTTCATTGCTAAAAAGTGTGAAATTTTGAACAATTCAATTGGCTGAAACACAAGGTTTTAGCGCCTCTTTTATAAAATTCCTGCCCTGCTGACTGACTAAATTTTACACAGTAAATCATTACCTGAATAAAGAGAGGCAGGACAAGGTGCGTGTCAGGGTGTGCTTAACTTTTACCCTTGTAGCACTGATACTCAATATTATCTGGGTAAAGGTAGCCAGATAAGGCTGGTTGTGTGGTTCACTGCCCTAATGATACTTGGGTAACTTTAGGTGGCTATATTCAGTGGCAGACTTACCCTGTTAAATCCTTCTGAATATATCTGCTAAAGTTATCCAGGTAGCTTCCTGCTTGACACTTCATTCAATATTGTTCTCCTATATTTCATCTTGTTGGAGAAACAGTAATGTTTTTTTGTTGTTTTTTTTTTTTCCCAAGATAATTTGTTTTAACCATTGAGCTACTAAGAGACCTTTAATTGCCACTATAAATATAAATTATTTGTAAGCCTTTCTTTTATTAATAGGAGTACAAGATATCATTGGAAACTTGACAATTAAAACAAAAGGACTGAGAGTTGTTAAATTAATATTTTTGGTAATTTTTGAACTGATCATTTTTAAATGTTGCTTTTTCTAGGGTGTAACGCAGATTGATAATGATCTTAAAACAAGAGCATCAGCATACAATAACTTGAAAGGAAATCTCCAGAATTTAGAAAGGAAAAACGCGTAAGTGCCTTCCAGGATTAGTGTGCTGCTCAAAAACTGGGCAAGACTCATTTTTATTTTTTGGGGAGAATTTTAGTGTTTATTACAACAGTTATAAACACAGGAGGAGGTTGGTACAAAAATGACTAATCATTTTGCTAGGTAACTATTGTGGTTTACCTCTCCTCCTGTGCCACTGCAGGCGTGGAAGAATTAGGACCAGAATTCATGCTGGGGGTTGGGGGTAAAAACTTGAGTACCAGGGAGGAGGGGGTGAACCAGGCCCATCACTGTCGCAAATTCTGAAAGAACAAATCAGAACTCTGCTTGTTACAAAATGTGGGTGGAAATGAGTGTAAAAAAATACATTTTTGTAAAATCTGGGATATTTTCAGTAAAATGGATTTAAATTTAAAATGAAGGACCTTAACCATGGGTTATGTTTCATGCTGAGGTTTTTCTGAATGCAGATAATTTGCTGCTTTTAGAATAAGGTTCTCTTTAGGTCATGGTGACGTCCACATTGACCAGAATCCCATAGTCGTCAATTGTACAACATATATTTAGAAATAATTAATGATAAATTAACTGTTTTGAGACATCTGCTTCATAATAGCCAGCAGATATAAAATTGTTTTCAGAGGTTCTTTACTTTTTAAGACATTTTGATTTTAAGTTTGAGGCAATGTGTACAAAATGTTCTAAGAAACTATAAAGATTGTAATTTTAAAAGCCTAAGAAGAATGTTTTCATGGAGTTACACCTGTAAATGTAATATACTATTGTAGCAAATTTCAAAAACCATTTACACACGTAAAATGCACTAACACTTGTATAACCAATGGACAATTGAATGATATATGTTGTAGTAATTTTCAAAAGACCACTTACACGGGTAAAGTGGTTTTACACATGTAAATGCAGTTTTAAGCTTAAGTCCTTTTGAAAATTACCTCCTTAGTATTTATCACGAAGTAATCTAATCTATTTTAAAGTAAAATAAATAGGATGTCATTGGACTCTTTCTTGTGCCTGTTTGTAAGCAGTATGTTTGGGGTTTTTTTTAAAATGGTAAGATCAGAGCTGTGTACTAATTTCATATATGCTCATTTCATATAGGGGAAGTTTATTAACCCGAAGCCTAGCTGAAATTGTTAAAAAAGACGACTTTGTTCTTGACTCAGAATACCTAATCACATTGTTGGTGGTTGTACCAAAGTAAGTAGTAAACCTCCTTGTTAATAAGGAATTCCGTTCAATGCAGAATCTGTAAAACATTACTAAGTCATTTCTGACTGAGATTGGACCTCATGAGTGAGGTTAGTTGGATAATGAACAATTAAAAATTTTCTTTTTTTTTTTTTTTTTAATTAAAACATTTGTATACCTCACTATCTAAATTCTAAGCGGTTTGAGATTCACAGTTCCCACACTATGGGAGACTGTGATAATCATATGCATGCTATGCTTCCATATTAACATTTGTATAGGTGCTTTCAGCTATAGATGTAATTTAACTTTATGAATATTAAAAAAAAAAAAAAAAAAAAAGGGTAATAGGCTACTTAGATTGGTATAAATCTGCACTGATATCTTGGGAATTATTGTTAAGAAGGGACAACTGCGATGAGCAGATTTTTATGAATGCCTTTATTGTACACTGCCTTGAGTGTCTCAGTTCATCTTTTTGAATTTGATGTCATCTAGTTTTCGACTGGATTTTATGAGATAGCGTCCTTATCTCCTTGGTCCTAAAAATATATGCAGTAAGAATGGGGCAGCCTGATTATAAGTAAATGGAAAATTTTAAATACATGAATGTGTTGCAGAATGGGCCTGTAATATTTCGTTTCTAACGTGTATTTGTCCCCATAAGAATTACGCAGAGGTCACGAGTTTTCAAAATATCTTTTCTGAACTCTGTAATCGTCTTATTTTACTGTTAGATATTCTTTCCTTTCTTTTTATTTTAACTATATTACGTATTTCTTTGGCAGCATGTACAAATTGTCAGGCCAAGAAGGTTTCCTGAATGATTCAAAATGATCACTTTTGAAGAAGGAACATGTATATATTATTTTTGCATAATTCTTATGGTCACATTTAAAATATTGCAGCCTGTAAAGTTTCCTTAATCAAGGATTACTACCATGTCTTGCATGTCTTTTATTTCTCTCCCTGTTTCTTCCTGTAATTTATGGAAATTTTAAAGAACAAGAGGCTTCTCCCACTTAACATGATGCAGATCCCGTGACAGTTGAAGTTAGTTTTCTTTTGCCTTACTTTTCTGCTGCTCTTATTCCTGATGGGCCTCAAAAATAAGATACCCCTAACGATATGGGCGGCCCCCCAGCATGGATGTGTGGGCGTCGCAAATAACTGTGTGCCTGATGCTCCTGTGCGGGCAGCCACTTCGGTGCCTTGCCTTCACTTGGAGGGGAGGGGGGTCCAACCCTATTCCCTCCACATGCCACTGAGAATGGCACCGGCATTGTGCTGTGGTGCGGGGCGCTGCCGAATGATGTCAATCCCGCCTGATTGGCCTGGTGTCGGGAGCAGCAACGTCATCAAGACGCGCCTCTGATACCGGGCCACCCGATTGCCTAGGGGGAAAGGTGCGTCACTTTGTCAGGGGAAGGACGGCCAGCGGGCAATTTAAAACCTGGAGGCTCCCCTCAGCACAGCCTCTTCCTCCTTGACCTCCTTGGGCACTGAGCGGATCGGTTTGTTTGGGTTGTTTCAGCTCTGTGGCTCCGGGTGAGTCGTCTTCACTCTACATCGGGAACTTGGGCTGCACAGCCCACTAGGCGCTTAATTTTGAGCTGCCTGCCACTTTTTGCTGCACTCTTGCCGGTTCCTTTCGTACTCCAAAAAAAAAAAAATTTAAATCTTATCTGTTTGTTTGCAATTTGGCTGGTACCCATCTGGGTTAAATTATCATAAGGAGGTGCTGTCAACATTTGTACAGATGTCCCTGAAGTCCACCTCCTCGGCTGTAGCTCGGCAGGGCCCAGCACAGTGCGCTATGGGGGTTTTAGGCACCCCTGTCCCCTATGTGCCCATTGGTCTTGGAACCCTCTAGTCCTGACCTTGGTCCTCCCGCCCACTGACCGCAGGGAAGTTAGAAGCCTACAGGGAGGAGGGAGGGCACCTGGGCCGCCTGAAGGAGCAAAAATTACTATTAAGCCACCTGCGAAGCATGGGGGGAAGTCCCAAAAGATCCCTGTCAGAAAGCATAATTCAGCTAATTTGGCAAAAATTGGGGGCCAAGGAGGAAAAGCATTGGAAAGTAGCAGGAACGACATTGGTAGCCACAGTCTGTCCCAAAGTGGATGCCTCTGTGTCAGCAGTCACCAAGAAATTACTATTCCGGTAGCGGGCTGTGCCGCAATGAAGGATATGTAAGATTGACGGTTGGAGCTTCAGGTTTCCACTCTGGCCATCGGGGCTGTGGTATGTAGCAGTTTGGTGCAAAGAGTGTGCCTTCGGTGGGTCCAACAGTTGCAGGAGTCGCATCCTGCCAGAGCAGCGGAAGCGCAGCAGATGGATTGGCTGGAAGCAGCAGTGGCGTATGGAGCCGATGCCTTTTATGATCTAATCAGGACCTCTTCACAGATTATTATGCCGACAGTGTCCACTAGGTGTTTGCTATGGTTGCAGAATTGGTCAGCAGATGTTTGGTCCAAGTTGCAGTTTGAAACACTTCCTTCTGAAGGAAAGTTGTTTGGCGAAGACCTGGAAAAGATTATGAAGCATCTGGGTGAAACCAAGGTGCACAAGATGCCGGAGAACAAGCCTAAGGATAGAAAGTTGGTATTTATTTATTTTACATTCTGCTTTTCAGCACTTCAAAGCCTTCACCACTATCACTTGGGGAACGTTTGCGGTGTTGCTAGCCCAGAGAGAAGGGCTCGAAACTGAAGATGTTCCTGGAGAATCATAAACTGCAGAAAACTTTGGTGGTCCTGCCTGATGGTTATGTGCAGATAAAGCCTTTGTCAGATCTAGAGACACCAAGTACACGCCTCTGGGCTCATAATTTGTTTGTACCTGAAGCAACAGCAGGTAAAGTGTCTTGCCCAATGTCACAAGGAGCAGCAGTGGGATTTGAATCCTGCTCTCCCTCATTCACAGCCAGCTGCTCTAACCACTAGACTACTCCTCCATTCCAACGTGGACTAGGTTTTGAGACAATAGAAGATTTCATCAGTCCAAAAGTTCTCGGGAGTCCACAGCAGCAGTTTTTTGCCGGGAATTCATCCTGGGAGCAGTCCTTTCGAGGGGGCTGTAGACCCACCCAGGACAATTATGGTACTGGTTCAGGAAATACAAAGCCTTCGCAATGATGCAAGATTGGCCCACTCTTTGGTTCCAGCTGTCGGAGGGCGTTTATCACTTTTTTTTTTTTTGAGGAGTGGGTCAAGATCACAATGGACCAGTGGGCCCTTGAGGTGGTAAGATGTGGCTAAGCTCTAGATTTTGTTCATTCCATTAGTGATAACTTTGTCATTTCCCCTTGTGGTCTGCTTATGAAGCAGTTGGTGGTCCAAGAGACGGTGGATCACTTGAAACTTCCAGGAGCCATAGTGCCACTTCCCATAGGGGAACAGAGAATGGGGAGGTATTCCATCTATTTTGTGGTTCCAAAGAAGGAAGGGTTCCTCAGGACCATCCTGGATATAAAGAAGGTAAATTTGGCCCTCAGGGTTCTGCGGTTTTTCATAGAAACCTTAAGGTCAGTCATCGTGGCGGTAAGCGGAGGCGTGTACTTGGCGTCTCTAGATCTGACAAAGGCTTATTTGCGCACAGCCATCAGGCAGGACCACCAAAGTTTTCTGCAGTTTGATTTTCAGGGAACACTTCAGTTTCAAGCCTTCTCTTTGGGCTAGCAACAACATCGCGTACGTTCACCAAGGTGATGGTGGTGGCGGCAGGGTTAAGAAGGGAAGGAGTACTAGAGTATCCATATCTGGATGATTGACTCATCAGGGCAAAGTCGGAGGATCTTTGTGTGCAGAAGGTGCTGGACCACTTAGAATTGCTAGGCTGGGTGGTGAATCTTCCAAAGAGCCAGCTCATTCCCTCTCAGTCCCTGGAGTATTTAGGGATGTGGTTCGACACAAGGAAGGGGTGAATATTCTTCACGGAGGACAGGTTGCAGAAGCTTCGGGGCAAATTAATTCTGCTAGAACTGTCAATGACCAGGGTTTGGGACTATTTGCTGGTCCTGGGTTCAATGGCTTCAACCTTGGATTTGGTCCCTTGGGCATTCACACATGTGACCTCTCCAGAGGGCTCTTCTCTCCTGATGGAATCCTTTGTCAGGGAAATTTCATGTTCCTCATTCGCTAGAGGGGGAAGGCAGGAACAGTCTCTCTTGGTGGCTACTTCAAGCCAATCTGGAACAGGGAGTACCTCTGGAAGTTCCGGATTGTGTGGTGGTCACTACCGATGCCAGTCTCTCAGCCTGGGGAGCTGTGTGTCAGGATCTGGTGGCCCAGGGCGCATATTTTGATGTTCCTGTAGCAGGCTTTGATAAAAGGTTTGGCTTTTAATTCTATGAGGGTGCAGGTAGAGGCCCTTGGTTGTCTTCATGCTAAGGTACAAGGTTATTCTCTGTCCACGCATCCGGATGTTGCATGTTTTCTCCATGGGGCGAAGAGCTTACAGCCACCTGTGAGGAACTGTGTCCATCTTGGAATCTGAATTTGGTGTTTAAGGTTTTATGTGCGGCTCTGTTTGAACCTCTGAGGAGAGCGACTTTGAACGACTTAACGCTTAAGGTGGTTTTTCTGGTGGCCATTTGGTCCACAAGGGGGATGTCTGAATTCCTGGCAGGATAATGCCTGTATCTGTTTTTGCAGATGTCTGAGGCAGGAATGTCATTGTGCACAGTGCCCTCTTTTCTGCCAAAAGTAGTGTATGGGTTCCATGTTAATCAGAAAGTGGAACTTCCAGCCTTTCCGCATCTGGATTCCTCAGCCCCTCATGCAAGAGAGCTGAGACTGTTGGACGTCTGCCGGACATTGTTACAATTTCTGAAGGTACTAATGATTTTCATACATTGGATCATTTTTTCTTTCTCTGGAATGGCCCAAGGAAGGGGTATCAAGCTTCTAAAACTACAATTGCACATTGGATCAAGCAGGTGAGTCGTTCGGCATACATTTTGGGGGGTTGGTCAGTGCCTGAAGATTTCAGTGCTCATTATTCGACATGTTTGCAAGCAGCCTCTTGGGCTGAGGCCCAGCAGGTATCGTCGCAGGAGATTTACAGGGCAGTGACTTGGAAGTCGCTGCACACTTTTGTCGGACATTATCGGTTGGATGTCAGGGTTCCGAATGTGGATGATTTTGGGGAGAATATTCTGTGAGCCGGACTCTCCAGGTCCCACCCGGTTTAGTGTATCCCGGGAGTCTGGACTGATCTTTGACGCCACAGAAACAAAAATCAGCAGGAAAGAACCAATTTTCCTATATGAACCCTGAACAGTTTTTTTTTTTTGTTTGTTTTTTTTGTTTTGTTTTGTTTTGGTTTTTTTTAAAAACAAAACTGGTATGTATATCAAACTAATAGTGGAGTAGAGGAATAGCCTAGTGCAGGACTCCCCAAACCTGTCCTGGGGACCCCACAGCCAGTTGGATTTTCAGGACATCCATAATAAATATGCATGAGAAATTTGCATATCCTGGAAACTCACTGTATGCCAATTTCTCTTATGCAAATTCATTGTGGACATCATGAAAACCCGACTGGCTATGGGGGTCCCCAGGACAGGTTTGTGAAGCCCTGGCCTAGTGATTAGAGCAGCAGAATGAGAACCAACCAAGCCAGGGTTCAAATCCCCTGAAGTTCCTTGTGACCATGGGCAAGTCACTTTACCCTACATTTCCTCAGGTACAAAGCTTAGATTATAAGCCCTCTGAAGACAGGGAAATACCTTCAGTACCTCAATGTAACTCACATTGAGCTAGCATTGGAAAAGGCCTGAGCCAAGTATAAATAAATGAAATTAAATCAGTAAGTAGCAATTGATGAATATAAAACAGTACTAAGATTTGACAGTTACTGCTGTTTAAAGTTGGTTGAAATTGGGATGCCAGATTTCCTTACAGTTTTAGTTATCAGGTACTTAATGTCTTAGCCATGTGAATGAGGAATGTTTGTACTTGGACACTAATAATAAAAGGGAGGATTTTAGGTTAATCATACTTAAGGGTTTGAATTTCCTAGATTCAGGGAATAACCTGCAGTTTGGATTCATGTTCTTTTTGGATTATTAAGAATCTGATTCCACCTGTGAGTGAGTGTTTGTTTAATTCAGATTGTCATTCTTTCTTTGAACGGAGAAGTCCCATCTGTGTTAAAGGCTTACATTGGTTACCTGTGAACAGAAGAATCGAATATAAAACTCTGACAATAATACACAGTGCAATTCACAACAGGGAAAACACAGGCCTAAATAACATAATGCAGATACATGTATCGCACCGCAGCACAAGATCAACAAACAAATTAAAACTCAACATCCCAACAATTTCAACCGCCAAACATACTACAGTAAGAAACAGAGCCATCTCCATCGCAGGTCCACACCTCTGGAACTCACTACCAGAACAACTAAGATTACAAAATAACATCAAAACTTTCAAAAAAGACCTTAAGACATGGCTATTCAGACAAGCCTTCAAAAACAGGATCGGTTAAGCTGCCCGTCTCAATCATCACCCATATCCTCACGGTTACGTAATACTCTCAGACATATCTACTAAACATACCTTTACGGTCATCTAAACCTTATAGTGATACACCCAATATACTCCTAGAATATATGCTAACCCGAACTCATTCACTTCCAATACCCTGATCAATACCACAACGTAGTCCCTTCTGTTATATCCTAATCACTGATCTGCCAGTTTTCTTGTTTATATTGTTATATTTAACCATATTATACCTTGTTAAATCTCGTCCTATACTACATCGTCATATATAACTCCCGGCACTGCCAGTTTACCGTATTGCGTTTCTATGTTTTCTTCAAAAGTATTATGTTACAATTGTAAACCAGAGTGAAGGCATCTAGCTAAACTTTGGTATATAAAAACGAATGAATAAATAAATAAAGTAAGCAATAGTTAGATTTATTAAAAAATATTTTATGCTGCTGTTACTCTTTTAGCACATTATCGTCCTCTATCAAACTTATGTACTTAGGGTAAGATCTTGGAAAAATGGGCATTCAATTAGATGAGTTTCTAGAAGAGAATAATATATTGAATAAGGAACAAGTATGGGTTTAGAATATATTATGGGGCAGAGACATTGTTATTGTCTTTGTTAGATGAGCTTTATTGCAACCTGGAAGACCAGGAAACAGGTATTTTAGTGCAGCTGGATATATCATCAGCTTTTGACACCACATGTCATACAAAATTGATTGCTAGGTTAAAATCTATTGGATTAAGTGGGGTAGTATTAAGATGGTTTCAGTCATTCCTACAGGGGAGAAAGCAATTGGTGTGTCGAGATACGAGGTGTTCAGGCTGGTATTTAGGTGAGATTGGTGTACTCCAAAGGTCAGCTTTATCTGATGGGCTTTTTAATGTTTTTGTACACCCCTTGGGAAGGGTTTTGTCTTCCTAGGTTTTATTTACAAGTTTTATGTGGATGACGTTCCATTTTTTTTATTCCTAGCGCAATATGTGATTAAGTTCCCCACCGAGTGGTTTTCCTATAGTTTTAGTGTGATTCAGGAGTGGCTGGCAAAGAATAGTCTCCTCTTTGATTGTGAGAGAGCCATGTTATCAGTGGGAAAGGATGTTTACCCATCCATAATATGGATAAATATTGGAAGTCAAGGATGAAGCAGATAAGCTGGGAGTAATTATTGATTCTAGATTTTCTTTGAAAACACAAGTCAAGAAGGTTATGAGGCTTGCTTTTTTAGGTTACGAGTACTACGCCCTCTTAAGTGAATGTTACCTTTGGAGGAATTTAGACTAGCGGTACAGGCCATTGTGTTTAGCCACTTAAATTATTATAATTCTGTTTATTGCAGGGCACCTAAATTTTTTACATCACATTTTACAATTTGTGCAAAATACGGCAGTGCAGATGGTTTTTGGTTACATTGGAGGATATTCGTCCATGTATGAATCTGCTTCACTGGTTACCCATTTTCTCAATGAATACAATTTAAGCTGCTTGGCACTTTCTATAGACTCCAGCTGTCTGGTGGATAAATTAAATGGCATATACCAACAAGTTCATTTTGTTCCTCAACCTAGATGTTGCTTAATATTCCAGCTATTAGTGACTTTCATCTTCAGGCAACCAGGTCTAAAGCTTTTTCTATTGCAGCACCAACATTACAGAATACTATACCTATTGATGAGCGAGACTATTTAAAATTTTAAAAAAATGTAAAAGCATTTGTATTTGAGCCATCATTTTCTCATAGGGTGTGCTAGGACGTTAGTTTGCTCAGTTGATTAGGATTGCAGGGGGTGTTTTCTGCAGTATGTTAGATTATATATTTGTTTTATATGTTTGAATTGTATTTTAAATTTCATTTTTATGATTTGTCTGTTAGAATTTTATCTGTTCTTTCTAATCCGCGATGAATATTTTGGGGAATCAGCGGAATATGTTTGTTAGATAAATAAATAGTCAAACAGTCTCCTGGGTGCTGCAGGGAGAGGAGAAGACAGCCTGCTGCTGCTGCTGTGGTAGCCCCTGAAGGATCCCGAAGGTGCATCTTGCTAGAGGTCCCCCCCTCAGAGCCACGAGGAGTTTACCACAGCTGCCTAGGCCTGTTGTCTGAGGTGGCAGAGGGAAGGGAACAAAATCACAAAAATCATGCAAATCAGGCTATGGCAACCAAGTGACTGACTGAGTTGGGAGTCCTTGCTTTGACCATCCAGGTAAAAGGCCATAATCGGGAGACCTGTTTTGAACAGAGAGCTAAATTATAAACGGTTTTCCCATCTTTCCTAACCTGAAGCACAGAATTTAGCACTCCTGTACCCCAGGTTGGTGAAAATGGGATAGCAAAAGTAGACAGCGCATCCTGGTTCATTATAAGCTGCAGGACTGTGGCTGGATAGAATAGCTCCATCTATGACTATTTGTGGCGAGAGAATGGTGGAGGGAAAAGGAGAAAAGTAATGAACTGTGTCTGTTACTCTTATTTACCTTATTCTCCAGAGTTTTCAACAGTGCTTATATCAGAAAATTTCTAATTGCTTTGCTCGTAATGTTTCAGAATATTTTCCTTTCTAGTTTTCTTTCTGATCATACTACCAGATCTCATCTTTAGCTGTCATCAGTTGGCACTCTGTTTTCACAACAAACTGGCCTCTCTTCCATTTTAATCACAGCCCATGTTTTTCTGTGGCAATGATGAGGCATATTTGCATAAATCTGAGCTATTTTGCATAATTTTATTTTACCTCATAAAAATAAGGTTATTTTCCAAACTTGGAGGGCCATTCACTAAGATGCATTGAGCCATTTATGTGAGATATGCCTTTTTTCATGCAGTAAATGCCGTAAAGTGGTGATAACACAAGATATTTGAAATATCTCATATTAAATGAGCCCCAGTACCACATGTATTAAAATGAGCTCATTAGCACCCTAAAATTCACAAGCCTTGGGATGTTAACACACGTTGGGCTCTATGTCCAGCCTCTCCCCACCCCAAAAAAAGTAGTAAAAGTCCCTGGGGGTCTAGTTAGAACCCATATCCAATCCTCCCCACTACCACGCTTGTAGGCAGACTATAGTTGTACATAAAAGAAATATCACTTGCACTTTGAAGTCTTGCCCCCACTACCCAGTCTCACCCTTTCACAAGAAAATCTGGTCTCGGGAGGTCGGGACACCCACCCCTCAACCTAGCCTACCCTCGGCTCCTTGGATCCCTCCACTTCAGAAAAATAGATCCCTGGTAGTGTAGTAATCTTGACTCTCTAGACTCCCCCTTACCTATAGAAGTCTTCCTGGTGGTCCATTGGGAACCCGGAATGCTCCTTAGTCTCCAGGCTTGGGTCGCGGCCATTTTCCAAAATGGTGCCGCCCAGCCTTTGCCTCTGGGGCAAGGGTGGGGGGGCTAAGCAGACCCCTGTGGATTTTTACCATTTTGAGGAGGTGGCCTCTCAGTTCCAGGCTGCCATTGCATGTTTTTTGGGAGTCTTTCTCCGCCACAGTATTTTTCAGTGCAGGGTCATTTTACTGCAGCTTTGTGACTCCTGCTGCGCTGAACTCTTGTTGTGGAAGTAGCAGAATATGTTTATGTAAAACATAAAAATACTATGGCTTAGTGAATGACCCTTTTAATTTGTGTCTGATTAATATTATTTTTGTGAAGTTTATTGGTGAGGAGTTTTAGGTATTGATGTGGGGGGGAGGAGAGGAAGGGAAGATCTCAGGGATAGGGAATGGAGAGGGAGAAAGGATTGGGATGGGAGGAGAAGAAGAGTAGAGGACAGAGGTTCTGGGATCTGGGGGGGGAAGGTGACCCTTCCCTTTCCTTTCTGCAGCCCTGCATCCTCACATCCTCATCCATTTCTCTCCCTTTCCCTCTTCACCCTTGGTCTTCTTTCTCTTCCTTCTTATTCCATTTACCCTTCCTCGGCATTTTTCTTTCTTTCTTTCTTTAAAATTACTTTTATCCCATGCCCTCCAGGTTTGGGGGGTTACAGAAATACAAACATAAAAATACAGTTTCATTCCCCCCTTCCCCGGTCATACACACAGCATCCCTCTAATCCCGTACCTAACCATTCCCCAGCCCCTGTTTGATACAATCCTTCTTTCTTCACCAGCCCCTTTTCATAAAGTCCCCCCTTTCAGAAAGCCCCCTCTTTGCATTAATCGGCAGCAGGAAGGGGAGGAGAGTGGCAGTGCTTTGGGGCCACATTCTCCGCCTCTGCTGTCCAGGCTGAGCTGCTCGGTATCCCATGTGGTACAAAGCCCTAATCAGGCCAGGAGGCAGTGGAGGACAGTGCAGCCCAAGGCCTCTCCTCTGTCACCCTGCTTCTAAGAAGCATCAAGGGAGAGGGAGAAAGATGCAGTGCAGCATAGATGGAATGGGCCATGCAATGGCATCAGCAACAACTAGGAAGCTTTTGGGGGGGTGGAAATTGTTTTCTTTGGGCCCCTCCTAACCAACCAAGGTATTATCCCAGGACAAGTAGGATGCTGGTCCTCACATATGGGTGGCGTCACCGGACGGAGCCCTATCACGGAAAACTTTCTGTCAAAGTTTCTAGAAACTTTTGACTGGTACACTGAGCCCACTGATCCCTCGAGCCACAGGGATCTCCTTTCAGTCTTCGTTTTTCCACGCTGCAGTTAGCATTGCGGTGAAGGAGTCCTGTGTGAATTCTTCACACACCTACTCTGAGAGAAAAAAGTTAAAAAATATCTCTCATTTCATCCCCTACATAGGGGTCTCCCTACTCCACCGGCTGGTGAGTACAGTTTTTCCCGTTTCGATCCGGGTTAAAGTAATTTTTTGGTCAGAAGGCCATCGGCTGTCCGTCCTTCACCATGACCACGGGCTTCAAAAAATGCCCTAGCACAATGTCTGTAACCGACCTGCATGTCAAGTGTGTTCTGTGCCTGGGAGAGTCGCACAATGTTTCTTCCTGCCCTCAATCTGCTGAAATGACCGCCAAGGGCAGGAGGGCCCGACAAGAAAAGATGGAACATCTCTTCCATATACAGCTTATACCATCAACATCGATGTCGACTCAATCGTCTCCCGCTGGAGCGTCTGAAAGATTGGTCATCCGCAAACGTCGCACTGACGGCGCCGGAGACTGGCAATCACCAACTCCGTCCACGGCATCAGTGAAATCGACATTTGGGCTTGAAAAGGCCACAGAGCATAAACAAAAGCATTGTCATAGGTATCGACGCCAGAGGCCTTACAGTTACCAAGAGAACAATCGCCAAAGAGATCTCATCTGCAAGAGCCATTGGGGCCTTCTACTCCGAGGCGTTCCCCACCTGCAAAGCTGCCGGGCATCGAGCCACCACAGGTATCTGTAGAAGTGCTGATGATGCCTTCTCTGCCACCACCTATAGCTGCTCTGACCTCACCAGCTATCAGGGAGGAACTGGACGGATTTATCCGCTAGGCAGTGAAAGAAGCTCTCCGGGATCTTCATCCATCGACACCGCTGGAGCTGATACCGATGCTGGCTCCAATGCCAGTACCGGACTTTTCAATATTCCAGCCACTGATGTCGAAGCTCGATGCCCTAATCTGAGCTCTTCCAATGCAGCCTATTACTCCGATTCCAGTCGGTGAAGATGATGCCTCGGGGGCTTTTCTACCTCCTGAATCCCAGCCGGGACCCGCCGGACTTTCCCGACCAAGAATCCTAGTCTCTCCATCGATACCATTCTTTTCTCCACAAAAGCCACCGATACCATCGATGCCTCCTCATGTTTCTCCTCCAAGACGCCCTCCATCGGACTCTTGGGAAGACAGAGACACTGATACATCTTCAAAGGACATCCTATCTGAGCCGTCTCCAGCTGAAGACAGAAAAAAGTCACCCCCAGAGGACTTATCTTTTACCAATTTTGTAAAGGAGATGGCTGACACCATTACTTTTAAACTAGTGTCAGAAGAAGATACCAGACAAAAGACCTTAGAGGTTCTACAGTTTGTCAATCCTCCTAAGGAGGTACTAACAATCCTGGTACATGAAGTCCTAGTAGACCTACAACACAGTTTGTGGGAACACCCATGCTCAGTACCACCTGTTAACAAAAGGATGGATACCACCTATTTGGTACAGCACATTTCTGGGTATCAGAGGGCCCAACTTCCACACCAATCTGTGGTGGTAGAATCCGCCCAGAAAAAATCAAAGAGAATACGCCCTCATTCATCAACCCCACCTGGTAAGGAACAAAAGTTCTTGGTCACCTTAGGAAGAAAGGTCTTTCAAGGCTCAATGCTTGTTTCCAGGATAGCGTCATATCAGCTTTATATGACGCAGTATCAGCGTAACCTCAGGAAACAAATGCAAGAACTATCTGACACTCGGCCTCAGCAGTATCCAGGACTCAGTCAATGACATCATTCACAAGAGTTTGAAAGCAGGCAAGCATGAGGTCCATGCTGCTTATGACAGTTTTGAGACCTCTTCACAGGTAGCAGCAACTGGTATCGATGCACGTCGTTGAGCCTGGCTCAAAGCTTCTGACCTCAGGCCTGAAGTTCAAGAGAAGCTGGTAGATCTACCTTGTGTAGGTGATAACCTTTTTGGAACAAGGGTTCAAGATGCAGTAGCCCAGCTTAAAGAATGCTCTGAAACTCTGCGTCAACTGTCTGCTATCCCACAAGATACTTCATCTGCCACACGTCGCACAGCATGCAAGGACACCAGAAAGCCCTACTATAGACCACGAAGGTACTATCCACCAGCACCCCGGGGTAGAGCATCCAGACCAGTGCAAAGAACCCAGCCTAGACACCCGAGAGCTTCTAGGCCTCAACCTCTTCAAACAGGCCCGGCATCAGGCTTTTGAAAACCACCCAGAGGACAGCAGCCACTCCACCAACCCAAACTCAGAGTTACCAGTGGGAGGTCGGGTCTCTCTCTTCCAGCCCCATTGGTCAAACATCACAACAGATCAATGGGTGCTATCAATTATAACACAAGGTTACCATCTGAATTTTCTCACAGTACCAAAAGATTCCCCACCAAAGTCTCTTTGGATACAAAAGGATCATACCACTCTTCTGCAAGCAGAATTATCCACCCTTCTGAGAGCCAGGGCCATGGAACCAATTCCCTGACCTCAGCAGGGCAGAGGATTCTACTCCTGCTATGTCCTCATTCCAAAGAAAACAGGAGGCCTATGTCCCATCCTAGACCTTCGAAATCTCAACAAATTTCTACAGAAAGAAAAATTCAGGATGGTCTCCTTAGGCACCATGCTTCCCCTTCTTCAAGCAGGAGACTGGCTCTGTTCTCTGGATCTACAAGATGCTTACGCTCACATTCCAATATTCCCTCCTCATTGCAAGTTTCTGCGTTTCCTAGTGGGTCATCAGCATTACCAATACAGAGTCCTGCCATTCGGACTTGCCTCAGCACCCAGAGTGTTCACAAAGTGCCTAGTGGTAGCAGTGGCTCATTTGCACGAGGAAAGTGTACACGTTTTTCCTTATCTAGACGACTGGCTCATCAGAAGCCAATCAAAACAAGGAGCTCTCACCTCTCTCAGGCTCACAATCAATCTGCTCCACTTGCTGGGATTTCTAATCAACTACCAAAAATCCCACCTCATTCCATCTCGCCTACTGCAATTCATCGGAGCAGAGTTGAACACCATAATGTCAAGAGCGTTCCTCCCGGAGGACCGGGCGGAGACACTCTCCTCATTAGCAAACTCTTTACATTTAAAGAAACAGGCGACAGCACATCAATTTCTAATTCTGCTAGGCCACATAGCCTCCACAGTTCATGTCACTCCTATGGCCAATTAGCCATGAGAATCACCCAATGGACACAGTGGATACAAGCCATTCAACCGCTGTTGTCCCCAGTCCAAATAACCCACCAACTACGTTCATCTCTCCTCTGGTGGGCAACCAAAAACAACTTGTGCAAAGGCCTACCCTTCCAACAACCAGTTCCACAAGTGACTTTAACTACAGATGCATCCACCTTAGGTTGGGGAGCTCACACAGACAATCTCCAAACTCAAGGTACTTGGACAAAACTCGAAGCAACATTTCAAATCAATTTCCTGGAGCTTCGAGCTACATGTTATGCTCTACATGCTTTCAAGGACTGCCTTACACACACAAAACTGTTCTGATACAAACGGACAAAACAGTTGTCATCTGGTACCTGAACAAACAGGGAGGTACAGGCTCGTATCTCCTTTGTCAAGAAGCCGCACAGATTTGGGATTGGGCCCTGACACATTCCATGTTTCTCTGGGCCACTTATCTGGCAGGAATTCACAATGTACTAGCAGACCACCTAAGTCATCAATTCCAACCTCACAAGTGGTCCCTGAATCCCTTAGTAGCGACCAGGATATTTCAATGTTGGGGGTCAACTAACGATGGACCTCTTTGCATCCGAGCTGAATCACAAAGTGGACAGATTCTGCTCTCTGCACAAACAAACAAACCAGTTAGCCAGGGATGCTTTTGCTCGCCCCTGGAATTCAGGTATTCTATACATGTATCCCCCCGATACTGCTAATAACCAAGACTCTGGTGAAGGTACAACAGGACAAAGGGTCCATGATACTCATAGCCCCGTTTTGACCTCGACAAATGTGGTTCCCTATGCTTCTCGATCTTTCAATCAGGAACCCGATTCGCCTGGGTACAGCTCCCACTCTCTTTGGATACAGGACAGGTTGCACCATCCCAGCCTTCATTCCCTATCTCTAACAGCCTAGATGTTGAAAGCTTGATCCTGCAACCACTCAAGCTTTCAACTAATGTCTCTCAAGTGCTTGTAGCCTCATGTAAACCTTCCACACGAAAAAACTATAGTTCAAAGTAGAAAAGATTCACCACGTGGTGTGCGCAGAGAAGCATTGACCCTTTTTCCTGCCCCATAACATCTTTTTTGACTATCTCTGGCACCCTTCAGACTCTGGTCTCCAGACCTAGTCAGAAAGAGTACACCTAAGTGCTATTTCAGCTTACCATCATACAATAGGGGATGCACCGATATCAGTGCAACCCCTTGTTAGTACGGCCACCAGTCACAGAATGGGACCTTAACGTGGTACTAACAAGGCTCATGCGTTCTCCTTTTGAACCCATGAATTCCTGCGATATTAAATTTCTTACATGGAAGTCTATATTCCTAATAGTCATTACATCTGCTAGAAGGGTTAGTGAGTTACAAGCACTTGTCACATACTCACCCTATACGAAATTCCTACATCATTGAGTGGAACTCCGTGCACACCCAAAATTCCTTCCCAAGGTAGTTACGGAATTTCATTTGAATCAATCCATAGTCTTGCCCACATTCTTCCCAAGACCTCACTCTCACCAAGGTGAGAGGGCTTTGCACACCTTGGACTGTAAACGTACACTTGCATGTTACCTAGATTACACTGCAGTCCATAGGAAATCCACTCAACTTTTTGTTTCCTTTGATTCAAACAAACTGGGTAAAGCAGTGAGCAGGACGACAAGATTCAGCCTATGGACAATCTGTTTTAAAGAACTTATTTCCAGCATAATCCCAACTCCTTCTACATCCAACCTGCTGTGATTTTAGGCTGCCTCAATCTTTCCAACAGTACTCCAGTTGTTGTGCCCGTTGCACAAGCTATTGTTGTTGGTCCACTACAAAATGACTCAGCCTGTAGCTTGCTAATCACCCATATGTGAGGACTAGCATCCTGCTTGTCCTGGGATAAAGCAAAATTGCTTACCTTGTAATAGGTGTTATCCCAGGACAGCAGGATGTAGTCCTCACGAAACCCACCCGCCACCCAGCAGAGTTGGGTCCGATACGTTTTATTTTATTTTTGCTAACGCTTATTGCCACACACGAGCCTGAAGGGAGACCCCTATGGCTCGAGGGATCATGGCATGCTGGGCATGCTCAGTGTGCCAGTCAAATGTTTCTAGAAACTTTGACAAAGTTTTCCGTGATAGGGCTCCGTCCGGTGACGTCACCCATATGTGAGGTCTACATCCTGCTGTCCTGGGATAACACCTATTACAAGGTAAGCAATTTTGCTTTCTGCAGCCTCTGTGCAGTATGCCAGCGTCCAACTCCCTGACCTGCCTCAGCAGCCGGTCTCCTGCAGGATGGGCAAATTCCACGGGAAGGGGTGGAGTTTGACCCTTTCCACAGCCACAGAATTGCAGGAGATGGGGGGCCCTGGGTTGTGTTAACCCAGAATTATCTATCACTTCTTATATGAGGAACAATTTCATACTCCTCGCTGAGTTGTTCTCATTGGATTTACAACTTGTATTTTTCCTGACTGTCTTATCTCTTTCTCTTGTTTCTTCAAATTATTCATTTTGCTTTGAGGACATCTTTCCAGTTAGAGGCCCCAGGGAGGCTGTGATACATTCAACATAAAATATAATTTATGTAAAAAATCTACATAATTGTGTTTTGTTATATCTTACCATAAGACAAAATTATTAAAATTGAAAGCAAATAATAAAATGATTACAAGTGACATGCAGCTGTCACTGTCAAATTACTGCAAATTGGTATTCCCTAAGGGTCGCTCTTTGATCTGCTGCTTTTCTCTCTAGATATTTGTTTGGTTGGTGTTCTTATTTCTTAACATTTGAACATTTTTGTGCCAGATGATGTTCATTGCCTTTCATTTTCCTGTTTCATCTTCAGTTTTTTTTAAATTAACATCTGTAAGATAAAAATGTACCATCTATTCTAATGAGTAAGGGTTTTTTCCCATGATTATGTGATCTTTTTTTTTTTTTTTCCTTTAGGCAAAGCCACAATGACTGGATAAAACAATATGAAACACTAACTGATATGATAGTCCCACGATCCAGCAAGTAAGTCATACATCCAAAATGATGCATCATTTAAGCCCCAAGTATTTTTCTCTAGTTATAGAAGTGGGAAGGGATTTTAAATAGGGATGTCCTATCTGTTTCATTTTGATTAGTGCGTGCTAATTATTTTAGAGCACTCTAAAATGACATGGGAAAAAACATTTTTGGCTGCATACCCCTAATTTTGAAGTGTCCTTCCAGTGATAAGTCACAAAATAAGACTTTTACTTTCTTTGTATATGGCTGCCATAAATTACAGCTCCTATCTGCTTAGTTTACTGGATAAAATCACTCTACTGCACTGTCTGCTGCAGAGTGAGACTAGAATCCAAAGCTTTGGTTGAAACTAATGTTGGACAGAAGTCATCATTAGATAGTGGCTTTTCCACTGACTCTGAGACCCAGGCATCATGAGTCTCTGATTTCATTTCCCTTCTTTATTTTTTTTTTAAAGTTTAAACAATTGTGAATGTAATCTTTCTTAAACGGATTGGACTGGAAACAGATATCCTCCATATGGGCAGTATCTATATAAGCTTCCTCCCACTGAATTGCCAGAGTGCTTCAGCTGTGTTCAGAGGGACCACCACTAGAGTGAGCAGCGAGATCAGTTATCAAGCCTGTTCCATGTTTAGCACTTCTACAGAAACTACCAGCAAGGTGCCAGTTTGTGCCAAGTTGTCATAGTGATTTTAGTGGAATGAACACTTCATTGAGAGCCAGACTGAGACCACTATCTTATTTAGCACAGGCCATAAAACAGCTTTCAGAAGGTAATAACTTCTGTTTGCTGCTGATTTAACACAGATTATAATGCTCAGAAGCCAGTCACAAACATGATAGTCAGCAAAAATATATGACCTGAAACCTGTTTGCTGACTAATTTCTGTGAACATAAGTAGACTGACAGTGATCACATTGTTTCATTACTGATGTATAAGTAACTACTAATAAACATTGCCTGAGGAAGGCATCTTAATAGTCACAAAAGCTTGCATCTTTAAACATTCATTAGTTTTAAAAAGTATTCTCTGCTCATCTATTTTAGTTTTAATTAATTTTCCTAATAGTTATGTTATGTGAAGCATCAAGTTAAATATGTTGGTTAGATAGTTGGTTTTTGTTTTTTTTTTTGCCAGCAAAGAAAAAATATAGAGAAGTCACATTATAGTGGAACAGTATTTTGGCAATTTGTCAAAGGTTTATGTATCACAGATGGTATGCAATTACCCAATGCACACTTTTGTGACTGAAGGTTTCTCTTCCTACCTATACCCTTGTGGGCCATCTCCCTGGGATGCTTTATAAACTCAGTATTAGCCATCATGCTGATGTATAAATGGCATCTTCCCATCACAAACATGCTTCAGTGGGTGGAAAGGGCAGGGAGTTTGGCATAAAATGTGCAGGTACCACAAAATTCCTTCGCCTGCTTCAAGCAGACCAGACACCAGAAGTCATGCATGGGTGCTTTTCTATGTCAGGTTTCATGTTCTGACGTTCACTGCCACTATCAGGCTATGAAATCAGTTGGGTTATGGTTGAGAGAAAGATATAGCCCTAATAAAGAGGCCTCTCTTAGTACTCTGCAGTGGTATTCTGATTCACATATAGTTTAAAAACATGATTTAACTATATTCATGTAAATCTCCAGAGCTTGAGAATGCAGAGCAGAAAGCCTTCAGTGATTTGACCTTAGCCCTCCCCTGTTGGCATTCAAGAAGTCCTAGTGTGCACTTTGGCTCATACTTTAAGCCTTCCTGATAAGAGAGCCACTCAGATGCTCTTGGCATGACCTACAAAATCAGTTATGATGTCATAAATTGCACTACACGCCCAATGAACTACTGGGATACCAATCTGTGCAGTATCGTTTGACATATACTTTTGAACATGGCTTCAACCAGGAGGATTAAAATGTACCTAATTAATTATAATAATGTGTTAAAAGTAAAATATTTTATTTGCTGTCGATTGGATGGTAATGCTTGCCATATTGACTTTTGAAACTTTATACAGCACAGATTAGTTATAATTTCCTGTAGCATCTTTGTAAACAAATTGCCATTCATATATGGTCTAAACAGAATGCATTATGCTTGTTCTCACTTGTTGATTCTCACTGTATATCTGTGAATGGAAGGATATCTATAGCAAATTAGTTTTGTGTCTCAAATTAAAGCACTCATCTTCTCTCTCATGATTTCTGAGGCCAACATTCAGCCACAGTCTGACTGCACAAATGAGCCAGATATGCAATGGCACAACCAGACCACTGAATATACTCTATCATCTAGCTAGCCAATTAAGTTTAGCCAGCTAACCATAGGATAGCTAAATAGCTGTCCTACACTTAACTGGTTAACTAAGCTAGATAACACTGAGTATTGGCGTTTATCCAGCTAACTGCTTGATTTACTAAGGCTTTTCTCCCATTCTGTGTCTATGGGAAAATACCTTGATGAATCAGGCCCTAAACTAGATGAATAAGTGGTTCCACCCTGGAATGTCCCTGTCCAGCCCCCTCACCTAGCTGGCTAACATTTTAATCAGATACAAAGTTAGTTGGCTAAATGGCAGCTGCTGACAGTCAGAACTTGACTGGCTAAATGGTGCTATATATTGGTCCCACAGTGTTTAAGAAACTATTATCAGGTCAGCTCAGTGGTAACTACTGCATATTACCATGTAAGAGAACAGGGTTTGATTCCTGACCCAGGCTTCTGTTCTGCAGGCCAGCATTCGTAGTTCCTGGTTGGGGAGAGAATCTCAGCCATCACTCAATGGCACCACCTAATGACTTAGGATTCATATTAGATTCTGAAGGAAGCTACCTTTTGTAGTCTTTGGCCAATGGTTGGGCTGAGTTGAGGGCGAGGACACACATAATGGAGTAAAATGTTGGGCAATTGCCCAATTAGAACCAGTTCCAGTTAAGCTGGATGCATAAGGGAGTTGATGGTACCCTCGCAAGAAAATCTTTCTAATTTATAGACCTTTGAATGTTGGAGGGGAGTGTGAGTGGCTATCAGAATTTGAGCTGAAGCCATTACCAGCAACTTGCAAGCAGAAAGACAGTGATTCAAAACACCTTGTTGCCTTCCCACCCCTGAAGAAGCCATCGAAACACGAATCGTGTCTGGTTGGGCTGGTGTTATTTCACAGTATCAAACTGTCAAGATAAGTTTTAATTCATTCTGCCTTCTGCATAACTTTGATTGCTTTAAAATAGGTGGTTACCGATGATTATAAATTATGGTGTAGCATAGTCGCAAAAAGCTCTTTTAAAGACATGCCAAGCAGTATATAATATACTGCACACCTGACTTTGAGGCATTTCAAATGAAGCCCGAGTATATTATATGAGGTATCCACAACATTATTATCCAGCTCCTGCTAGTGGGTGTTTTTTCTATAGTATTTAATGCATTATACACCACTGTACCACAGTTTTTTCACTCAGTATATAACATACTAAACATATGCATTCATATAGCTATAAAGTTTTATACACACACACATGACCCCCTAAAAAGTCAGATTTCTGTGACATACAGATTGTTCCAAGCAGTATGTTTGTTGCAAACCAGTATGTTCTTAAAGTAAATTTTCAAAGTCAATTCATTATTTCTCTGTAATTTTTGTAAAATAAAATTAAAAACTGAAAAATGCTGCTTGTATAAGTATCAACCCCTGTGCTGTGGAAGCTCCAAGTTTACACAGATGGAAGATATTGGCCTCTACCTGTGAATCATTAAAAAAAAATCAAAAAAAAAAATCAGGTTTTCTGGATGAAAGACCCTCTAATTGCAGTACCATTGGTCAGACTGGGAATCTGAAGGAAAGCTCAAACTATGAAAATGAAGACCAAAGAGCATTCTAAGGAAATTAAAGGTACAGCTTTAGACATGCATAAGATAGGAAAAGGCTATCCCAAGTGCTTGGATATCCCACTGAACACTGTTGGTCAATTGTGAGGAAAATGAAGTGGCATCATACCAACCAGACACTGCCTAGACAAGGCCATCATCTCAGCATCTGAGCAAGAAAGAGACTTGTGAGGGAAGCCACAGAGGCCAACAATCCCTTTGAAGGAGCTACAGAGTTCAGTGGCTGAGACTGGAGTGGAGGTGCACCAGTCAACCATATGAAGAGCTCTTAATACAACTGGCCTGCATGGGAGGGTGGCTAGAAAGAAGCCATTACTGAAGAAAAAACAAAGTATGCCTGGAGTTTGCCAGAAAGCATTAGAGTGACTCACCTAAAATGTGGAATAAGGTTTTGAGGTCAGATGAAACAAAAATGGAGCTTTTTGGCTAAAATTCAAAATGCTATGTGTGGCACAAACCTAACCCTGCCCATTTCTCAGCAAACACCATCCCAACAGTAAAGTATGGGGGTGGCAGCATCATGTTGTGGAGATGCTTTTCCTCAGCGGTGACTGGGCAGATAGTTAAAATTGAAGGATGGATGGTTGGTGCAACATACCAGGGAGATATTGCAAGACAACCTGCTTCAGTCTGCTAAAACACTAAAACTTGAAATCAGGTTCACATTTCAGCAGGACAATGATCCCAAGCACAAGGCCAAAGCAACACAGGAGTAGTTCAACAACAAAAATGTGAATGTTCTACAATGGCCAAGTCAAAGTCCCGATCTCAGTCCAATCGAGAATCTGTGGCACTGTTTGAAAATTGTAGTCCATAAGTGTCATCCAACCAATCTGAACAACCTGGAGCAAAAATTACTCCCAAACAATGTGCAAAGCTGGTAGAAACTTACCCTAACAGACTTAAAGCTGTTATTGCAGCAAAAGGTGGTTCTAGCAAGTACTAGCCTGAAGGGCGTGAATACTTATGCAAGGAGCATTTTCCAGTTTATTTTATCTTACAAAAATGCAGAAAAATAATGAATTGTGACTCTGAAAATGTACTTTAAGAGCATACTAGTTTGCAATCTGTGTATTATTTGTCATCTATACAAATCCGCTGACATAATAGATGCATGAATATATATATGCATGTAAGTATGTGTGTGTATTTAAAATAAAGTAGATTCAGGAATAAGCTTTGCAGCAACAATATGTATAAGAATAATCTTGGATTTCTAAACTTCTAATACAGTCTTTTATTTTATTATATATACATGTAAAGTGTTCTTTCTGAGGATCAAGACAGTTACCTATGCAGTGTCACCTTGTTCAGAAAAGTAGTGGAAGAATTTCAATGCAAAGCCAGGGAAAACAAGTAAGATCCTATTATTCTTGATGGACATTCTTGGGATAGTAGGACATCTGACAACTTGCATCTTTACAAAGCCTTCAAAATGCAGCAGCCAGAATACTAACCAACACTCGGAAAACTGACCACAGCCTCCCGCATCCTTTATAAAAATCTCTCTATCATACATAAAACCATTCAAAACAGCAACATACATTGGTTTCACAACTCCTTCCGCCTCCAATCGCCCCCCCCAGAACAGCATATAAAGGCACCCTACACATTCCCTCCCCCATGACCTATCGCCTGACATCCACAAAAGAGCGAGCCTTCTCTATCGCAGGACCCACCCTCTGGAACTCCATGCCGCCAGACCTTCGTCTCGAGCCGTGCACCCAAAATTTTAAAAAAAAAGCTAAAAACTTGGCTTTTTAAACAAGCATTCCCAGATTAAACTTTTGCGCCCTCAGCAATTACTCCGTTGCGTGCAACTTCCCCTACCTCACCACTTTCCCTCCCTTTCTCATCCCTCCCCTAATATACCTCCCCCTCTCCATCTCACACCCAGTGCACTCCCTTTTTCTTCCTAGTGCTTCGCCCTTGATCTCTCCATGCCGTGTCTCCTCCTCCACCCCAGACCCCCTCTGCCCCCCATACCAGCAAGATATCTGTCACCGCCACTTGTAATTTATAGCTGCAATGCTCGTTCCACCCTATCTTCCCCGCTGCCACTTGTAATTTATAGTTGCAATGCTTGCTCCTCCCTTTTTCTCCTCCTGCCCTCCCCCATACCAGCAAAACTTCTGCTGCTGCTACTTGTAAATAATTGTTGCATTGTTCTTGTTCTAAGCTCCTCTTCTTCCCACCCAAGTTGTACTTCTCCCTGTTCAATGTACTTTTGTTGCCAGTTATATGTAAACCGATATGATGTTTCCACGAATATCAGTATATAAAAACGTTAAATAATAATAATAAAAACAATTTCATTCTAACTGCAGATTTGTTGTTCGTGATTTCCAATATAATGAAGAAGAGATGAAAGCAGATAAGGAGGAGATAAACAGGCTCTCTACTGACAAGAAAAAGCAGTTTGTATGTAAACACTAGTTTCTTTTTTTATTAATGTTTTTTGCAGGATAATTATCTTATTCCATGACCCATCCTCTGCTCTGAAAATGGAAGTCATTGCATTTTGTCTCACCTGCTCTCTGTCATCTTGCTGGCAAAAGAAGTGAAGCCCTGTAGGAGATGGGGGAGAAATCATGATCATCCCACCACTTAGCTCTCTTTACTGCTTCACATTTGGTTCACAGTTGCTGTTTACTTGTATCCGGTGTTACCGTTTATATTCAATTGCTCTCAGTTTTAGTACTCCAAAACCACATTTATTCCCAGGTTTGTTTTATGTCCGCCCACAATATACTTGAATACAGTACCTTGTAACTTATTAGCAATAGTATCTGGTGCAGGTGTATGGTAAACTTTGTTCTTTGTGTGCAAGTTTGGATGCATACACTTTATTTCTAAGGTTTGCAAGCAAAAATACACCAAGAAGCATTGTAGGTAAACTTGCTAGTTACTCCAAAAGTGAAGAACATAAGATTTGTCATACTGAGTCAGACTAAAAGGTCCATCAAGCCCAGTATCCTGTTTCCAAAAGTGGCCAAGTGAGGCCACAAGTACCTGGCAGGATCCCAAGGGGTAGATAAGATTCCAAGCTGCTTATCCCAAGAATAAGCAGTGGATTTCTGCAAGTCTCCCTTAATAATTGTTAATGGACTTTTCCTGTAGGAACTAGTTCAAACCTTTTTTAAATGCAGCTACACTAATAGATTTCACCACATCATCTGGCAACAAATTCTGGAGCTGAATTATGCATTGAATAAATAAAAAATTCTCTTAATAGTTTTAAATGTATTATTTAGTAACTTTGTTTATCCCTGTGTCTTTGTACTTTAAGAGTGAACAACTGATTAACATTTACTCGTTCCATTCCATTTATTTTGTAGATCTCTACCATAATTCCCCTCAGCTGATTCTTCTTCGAGATGAAGAGCCTTTCATCATAAAATTGTTCCATCCCCTTTATCATTTTGGTTGCTCTTCTCTATACCATGTTACTTTGGCCACTGTCAGATAGTATGCAGGACTTGATGGACCATTGGTCTGCCCCCAGTATGGCGCTTAACTATTTGTGATCTACCGGAGAATGGCGTGGGACTTTTTCCATGAGGTTTTATCCTGGCTATAAATTTTAAAATGGCAAAATGCCCAGGAAAACGGGTGTAACCAGGTCATTATTTTAACTATCCTTAAAAAGTTAAAATATAAAATGCCCTCTTTAATAAAACCTATTTTTAATTTGCTATTTTTGGAAATAATAGAACATTCCACTTATATAAAAGGTAACCAGCTGTTACTTTGTATCAAAAATGGCTAAATACACGTTTATAGTACCTAAACAGAAAGTTGACAAAAGTATGATTATCTGTGAACCTATAGGAATGTTGCCGATTAGAGGTAAATTACTTCATGCAGATGCTAGTCATTGGTTAATTATTAAAAATAACATTTTAGGCTCAGAAAACGAGGAACAACTCCTCTTAATTGTAGTAAAAAAATAAATAAATAAAAATTGTTGCCTCATAATATGTAGTGAATTTACTGCATGGATTCTGCTTTGCAGGGTAATCAGAATGATTTACTATATCAAACTCTTTTGTGGGTAAATGTTTTGTTACTTCAATTAGGAGAGGGATAATATTTTCAGGTCAATTATACAGACTGCTTGTTTAACTTTCAGATGTTAATGGAATTGCTAAATAGACTGACACTGTTTTTATTCCTTTAGGGACCTCTGGTTCGATGGCTGAAAGTGAATTTCAGTGAAGCTTTCATTGCATGGATTCATGTCAAAGCATTAAGAGTTTTTGTTGAGTCTGTTCTAAGGTAAGGTGAAGTAGGAACTTGAAGGTAACTGTTTTACTGTGAAAGAAACAAATTTTAATTCCTCCTAGACAGAGATGGATGAAGCAACCCATCCTGGTATATCTTATGTAGAAGAGGAAATGTGGTGCAGTGTGGGGAAAAATCAAGAACTGCAGTGTGATAGCTAGTTTATTACCACAATGGGTCTCAGAAAATACTTGGAATTAACACCATGCTTGATTCTCTTATCTGCTTGTACTGAACACACTGTTTTTCATTTTGGAACCTTCAGATCTAGAGAGACACATTTCTAAGTCTCAGAGCTACAAAAAGCAGCTTGTGCCAGTTCTGCACTTACATATCTTGGTGGGGTATGTACGTATGTTAGAAGAATAAACATCTACACTGTTTCCTGGATAAACATGACTAGAAATTATCTCTGGCTGCTGCTGCTTAGCAGCAATCCAGCATGTTGGCATGAAGAGTTAAAGCTGATTTATGGAAAGGCTAGTCCACAGACTGGTGGTTAGTGCTGTACATGCGCAAGATCTACGTTTGGTTCCAGGCTTGTTTTTGAGGTGGACAAACGAGCATTGCTCTCTTGGCAAGCCATACTGAGCATTCAGAATGAGCATGGGAAGACAGTTGTGATGGGAGCCGCATCCCGCTTTTAGCCAACACATGGCCTTTGCCTAGAGAAGCTACTAGTTGGTGCATGAGCTGATGGGTGTGAAGAGCGGCCTGCAAGATTCCTAGCCACTGCACAACTATGATGACCACTGACCAGGCTCAAGGTGCATGCTTCCAGGCTTTTGGAGGAACCCATGTTCTGTGGCCCCTGGCCAAAGATGGTGGTTGTAATGGTTAGGCTAGCCAGGTGAGGGATAGTGCTTTGAGGTGGGTGTTCCTTTCTTTTGGGTCGGAGCATGTATGAGGGTATTGTTTGGCTTGTCCATTAACTCTATTTTTACTCTGATTGAAGAATGGCATGCATTAAGAATTGTAAACAAGGTTTTTTTGGGGCGAAGGGGGTTTGTCTCAGCAGTTTTCCCCTGCACCTTTTGTGCTTCCAGTTCAACCAGAACCAGGTCTGGGATCTAGCACCATCAGCCTTAATTTGTAAGCAAGTGATAAGTAAATTAAAAAAAAAAAAAAAGTACAATTGCTACACCCTGTGCAACAGTTTTATAGCTGCCAATATGGGAAAGACATTCAGCATAGAAAGACTGTATCCCTGCTTTTCTGTTTTTTTGTGTTAATATCTTTTTATTGAATTTGCAAGAGTTTAGTAATATACAATTTTAACAAAATAACTGGTCTGGGAGGATGTTACCACCATATGTATCAAACCCAATTCAATCTCCATATTAGGAATGCAGCAACATTGATTTCCAAATCACTTGCATTCACTATAGCCCACTTTATAAACTGCTGTAACTTTTTATTGTGTATGTAGAGGTAGGGTACAGCGGTTTATTAATAAGTGGGCTATAGTGAATGCAAATAATTTGGAGAGCACTAGATGTATAGCACAGTTTATCTATACATCATCTTAGTATCTGCAATCAACATACACTAAAACTTCAATCCCAATTTCTCCACTTGAATCCTCCCAGAGCAAACAATGAACTCTAAAATTACCCTAGAACAAATATTTGGCCCCATGAGTTGCATTCAGAAGACCAGCAATACGAATCTATTTAATATTTTCTTTCTACAACCTTCTTTTCCCACAAAAGATCTTACTTCCTCCATTAGCTCTAAAAATGGTGAACTAATACTGGGTATTGAAAATGTCCTTGAAAAATCTAAACCCCTCCCACTTTGCCGCCACTCAGCCACTTTCCAGCCTCACCAGAGATATTTCTGCATTTTTTCCTTCCCTACCCTGAAAACATTTATCTCTTCATTTCATCTTATTCACGCTTCTTACCTAGCATACTGTATACATGAATCGTTTCTCACAGTCGCATCCCTTAGTTGGTTTCACACCCTTCTCAGTAGCAAACATATAAACAAGTATTGCAGTGTTTCCCAAGCAATGTGCTGTCAGGACCTGATTTAGATGTGCCATGCTGAGGTCCAGAGCTGCACCTGCGCTCTGCTGTGGAACAACAGTGCTGGCTCCACATGCAGGAGTTTCTCTATGAGCACCCGTGTAGTTACGCATTTCTCTCCTTCCTAGCTGCAGCATGAACGACAGAGTGTGGGGATTAATAGGCAGCATGCAGGGCAGTGATAATCAGGCCCCACTGTGTGTAGCACACACAGAAACTCCTCCTTTTCCCTCTCCTGAGTATCCTCCTTTGAGTCTTTTCAGCCTCTGTCTTATCCCCAAGCTGAGTGAGACATGGAGAGCATGCACTTGGATATGTTGGGAAGAGCCATAGTGGAGAAACTGCAGCCACATGTGGCAGTCAAGGTAATTAACCGAACATCTAGAGAGAGCTTGAATCCAGGAGTGGAGAGGTCTGTTTACAGTGAGGAACACGGGGAATAGGATAGAAAGAAGGTGCCTATGCATAATAAACAGCTGAAAGTAGAGGAGGAGCAGGAGCATCTCCTCCGATGAGAAGCTAGGATTGGTGGGTAATGGTCCAATGTTAAAAACCAGCTAAGAGAAATAAATAGCAGCAGCAGGAGAGAGGGATCTCCAAGGCAAGACTTCTGTATGCACAATAATGAGGCCAAAATGTGGCTGAAGCCCAAGCAAGTGTTACTGAAAAATGTGTTGCAGCTGTGGATAAAATACAAATGCATCTTGGACTTATTCCTCTTGTGCCAGGGGCAACATGGAGAAAGCAGAAAGTGGGGCCTGATTATCACTAACGACCAAAGGAACAAAGCAAGTAATAGCTGTATATATGCATGTATGTTTTTCCCATAGGCGCCAGCTCTGTGGGTCCTTTCGCACCCCAAATGTTTCCTGCGCTCCTGGAGATTGGGAGCTGAGAGCTCCATGCTATTGGGGAGGGTAGTAGGGATGTGCATCATTTTTTTGACGGATGAAAATATCGTATGATATTTTCTAATCCGTCATGTATTGGGGGTCCCCGAAAATGATAGGAAAACCCCATGAAATTTTCGTGCGGTCCAGTGGGGGTCCTTGGAGCAATCTCCCACTCTCGGGCCGTCGGCTGCCACTAATCAAAATGGCGCCGATGGCCCTCTGCCCTTACCATGTGACAGGGGCTATCAGTGCCATTGGCTGGCCCCTATCACATGGTAGGAGCAATGGATGGCCTGCCCAATAATATAATGCATTTGGCATTAAAATGATCAAACATTTTGAAACAAATTTTCTAGAACTTCATAGAAATGTTTTTTGTTCATTACCAGTCATAGGGCCATATTTCCCCATAAACACAAATAGGGAAAATGTTTAATACATTTGACCCATAGTATTCCTATAGCTTTAAATTCTGCTGTAAATTCTCATCAATTTTATTGACTTACTCTAAACACATTCCCCCATCTTTTATTTTACAAGTCTTTACTGTTTTGAAAACAAATACTGGTTCTGTAATCAGCCTACAGTTTACAATTATATTCAGGCAATGTCAATTTCAGCTTCATTTTCATTGATGAGCGGAGCTAATTACAAATGTATTAAGTTAGTCTAACAGAAAAGTATTGCCTACACTTTTTGTTGACCTTTACTTCTGAGAACTGAATAGAAATTTTCATGATCATACATGATGTATGGCCTGATGCATATATCAACTACAGACATAAGTAAAAAGGAGAACAGTGGTTATGATGAAAGGCTAGTTAAATCAGGGATAGAAAAGATGGCTTGATGGGCAGATAAGAAATGAAGTAATAGAAGGATGACAGAATATAAAACCCATGTAGCATGCCCAGTTTACTTCCTGTTTCATTGGAGAGACTGCAGTTGATTTTCAATTTTCCCTTCACTAATACATGACTTAAGAATCCTTTCATTATCTCATACTTTTAAATTGTTTCTTTTTCTCCATCACCTCAGCTTAGGAGGCTGTTACATGCATCTACCACCCTTCAGGCCGATTCAGGAAAAGGTGTGGGAGAGCCCGGCGCACTGTGTTGAGCACCCACTCCCGACGTCTACCCAGGCACCTCTCCTGGGCGCGCGATTCTGTATTCAAATGAGGTGTCACGCTAATAAGGAGGCGCTAGGGACAGTAACGTGTCCCTAGCGCCTCCTTATTAATGGTAGAGGCAGCTGTCAGTGGGTCCGACAACCAAAGCTCAATTTTACCAGGCGTCTGGTTTCGAACCCACTGACAGCAATGGGTTAGGAAAACGGACACTGGCAAAATTGAGTGTCCATTTTTCTAACCCGCTCACCGGTGGGTTAGATTTTTTTTTTTTAATTTAAATTTTAGGTTCCTCCGACTTAATATTACTATGATATTAAGTCGGAGGGTGTACGGAAAAGCAGTTTTTTCTGCTTTTCTGTACACTTCTCCCGGTTGTTTCAAACTTTATGCCTGCACTTGGGCAGGCGTTAATTTCTGAGAATAAAATGTGCGGCTTGGCCATGCATTTTACTTTCAGTATCCCAGGTGACTGACTAATAGCCTCATCAATATGCATTTGCATGTGATGAATGTGTTGTTGACCAGCTCCCCCGAGGGGAGGAGTTGGCAATCTGTTACTTCTCCTGTTAAGGAGTTAGCAATCTGTTAATGATCAGCTCCTCCAGAAGGGAGGAGTTAGCAATCTGATCAATGCTGTACCCCGAAGGGGAGGAGCTGGCAATTTATAATACTCCGTAGGCAGAGTTATCATTCTGTAGTGGGTTGGCTCCCCACAGAGTATCAGTCTGTACAATACAACTCTTGCAGTGTGGGGAAGAGCACCCAATGTAAGTTGGTGAATCCTTGGGCCGATGGCAGATGACAACGCCCCCAGGAGGATATCCTGAGAGGGACCACCGGCTAGGCTGGACTATGGAGACAGACACAGATAGTTCTTTATTTAGACGGGTAGTAGAACCACCAGAGGTGGCAGTAGTGAACTGATGTGCCCGGCAGGGCTGAAGTCCCTCAGATTCTGGAACTGCTATCTCCAGGTTTGCTGAGCTGTAGAGAGACTCATAGATAGTGAGTAGACAGGGTATGCTGGATACATAACCAGAAGTAGATGATACACTCACAATTGTAGATATATTGGTAATGGCTCCTATGCAACAGAGAGTCTTCAGTATATTCAGGATCAGGAGCCTTTAGGCGAGTACTGGTTCCTAAATGCAATCTGGAATAAGAACTCACAATATCCGTGTATGCGATGGCTTCTGAAATAGAAGAGAGTCTTTGGAGGGTTTTAGGAACATGGGCCCTCGTGGAGCGAGTACCGGTTCCTATCTGCAATAGAACTCACAGTGTTCACGTCTGCGATCGCTTCCAGGCAATAGGGAGTCTTCTGAGCATTCAGGGATGTAGGCCCTCGAGGAGCGAGTACCGGATCCTGTCTTAGAATCTGAAATCAAGAAGAGAGAGCGGAGCCCCCGAGGACCGGGTACCCCTTGGTAAGTTTGTGGAGGCAGAACAGCAGAGAGAGAATTCCCCTTACTAACTCGATTTGTAGTTGCAAACAAAGACCTTTTAAGTTGGAAGCGAATGACGTCACTACTGGGGGGATGCCCCCGATGTTCGCACCCTTGCCGGTACAAACTCTGGAGCGTGCGCGCCCTTACATCATCAGGAACATGGCGGATCCGCAGCGTCGGGCCAGCCCGGGGACTCCGGGAAGAAGCAACGAGGAGAAGCCGCGGCAGCATCTGTCTGTCAGACGCGAAGGGCGTCGCCACAGAGATAGAGAGGATGGAGTGAGGGCGAAAACAGGCACGAACGCAACAGAACGCTATTAGTTTTGAGGGGGTTGGCCGCACATTTTCAAGGCGCTATTACCCCTTACAGTATAAGGGATAAAAGGAGCACGTCAAAAATGCGCGTCCAAATGGGTGTTAAACGGTGCACTCGGTCAAGCACACCGTACTATATTGGCCTGTTTCTGTGAAAGCATACTGGCTAATATTAAAATGAGTGCACATATATGTGCGTGTTGGTGCGCAAGCAGAGATATACTTGAATTTTAAATCATGCTCATGTATGATATAAAATACACCTACTTGCATGTAAGTATGCTCCTAATTTTAAGAGGTTACTTGAGCAACCTTACTTTGTGTATTTTTCATAGGACTTTGCTGGATTTAATGCGCGTATGTAAGCGGCTTTCAAAACATGCTCACGCGACAGACTTTCCCAGTTTTCCAATTAGTCCACCAATTTGCCCAATCTCAGGGCAATCTTGCATGCCCCCCCAGTTGGCCTGGACCCCTCACCCTGTCGTGTAAGCCCAAAAACGTGAGGTCTGCAGACTTGCTGTTCATCAGGAGCAGCAGTAAAGTTACGCGGCTAACAAGCCACTGCGTGCTGAGGCCTCCAGTTTTAAAATATGGAGTTACGTGCATATCAGTTGTCCCCGCCCCTTTTCTGCACCCTTATTTTTTGCACACGTCCTTACACGTGTAAATGGCAGCTTTTAAAATCCGCATTGCTCATCTGCAGCCCACATACGCGCATAAATGGGCATTTTAGCACGAGCAATACTTTTAAACTTGACCCCATATTTTCTAATGTTAATCCAATCCCCTTTGAGCCTAATGGTTTGTAAGGGATATGAAGCAAGGTTGGGCATGAGTAAAGGAATTTATCCCAGGACAAGCAGGATGCTAGTCCTCACATATGGGTGACGTCATCCACGGAGCCCTTAAGCGGGAAAAACTTCTGGCAAGTTTCTAGAAGTTTTAACTGGCTGCCTGAGGCTACTGAGCATGCCCGGCATGCCATGATATTCCCTGCCACAGGGGTCTCACTCCAGTCTTCTTTTTTCCGCGCTGCTAGCTGCATCGCGGTTTCCAGGAGCCCCGTGAGTTACCTCACAACGACTAACTTTAATTCTCAACTTTTTACCCTTTACGGGTCTCGCTCGGTTTGTCACCGGCTGGTGACAAACTTCATACTCTTTTTTGACAAAAAAGAATCCGAATTCATCGACGGATGTCGACGGAGAAAACCTCCGGATTCAAAAAATGTCCGGCCTGCAACCGGACTATGTCCATCACCGACCCGCACGTGGAGTGCGTCCGTTGTTTGGGAGGAGACCACGACATCGCTTCTTGTGCCCAATGTCAAGAAATGACGGCGAAAGGTAGGAAGCTTCGCCATGAAAGAATGGCTCAGATTTTTCAAATCAGAGCACCGACATCGCCGTCGACCTCGACTAGATCTTCCCCGATAGGCGTATCGAAGAAGATACTTCTAAAGAAAGTCCAACAAGGTTCGGGAGATGCTTCCTCGCCAACCCCGTCATCGTCCAGATCCGTTTCTGAGATCCGTCCCAAACATAACACCGGAGACATCATGCGATTCCTCCGTTGCCATCGCCGGAAGAACCAAAGGCTAAACAGCGGAAGTTGTCATCGACCTCGGTAATCCCTTCAGAGGAATCGACACCGTCGACGTCCGTGGCGGACTTAACAACCTTGATTAAGAAGCTTGTCGCCGATGCCATGAAAGAAGCCATCCCGGCTGCATCTCCAATACCGGCCCTGGTAGGACCGATGCCGACTCCCCAGTCGATGCCGGCCATCGGGCCGATGCCGATAACTCCATCGATGCCGGCCATCGGGCCGATGCCGATGTCTCCATCGATGCCGACTACCGAGTCGATGCCGGTACCATCGTCCACATCGATGCCAGTGCCGATGCCAACGTCATCGTTCATACCGATGCCAATCTCGGTGCCGATGACTGCTGCAGCTCTATCTATTCCGATGGACGTGCCTATCTGCGCTCCAACGATGCCTGCTGCTCCATCGATGTCAACAGCCTCATCTTCGATGCAAATTGCACATCCTTCGATGGAATCGACGAGTGTACATTCTACAATGTCCACAAGTGCTTCCAGACCAATCTCCTCATTGATTCCCATCTCCATGTTTTCCTTTCTCACTACATCACTTTCTACGGCGGCACAACCACCTCCACATTACACTGTAGCTCCTTCTGCAGCTTCAAGCCGGGGAAAAAAGGCAACAGGAAAGTCCAAACATCCAGAGATTCCCTCTGAGAAAAGATTACATGCTATCCTCACCAAAAGATATCATGATCTTTTATCTTCCTTGCCTTCATACCCGGCGGAAAACAGTGATACCAGTGATGGGGCACCGGACATCCAGGATCCTTTACCAGGACCCTCGGGGGTTCCTCCATCTACAATTCCAAGCCATCCTTCATATCCTCAACCAGAGGATACATGGTCTGACACACAATCGGAGTATTCTTCAGAAGAATTTTTATCAGAAGGTACTCCGCCACAAACCAAGAAGCAATCCCCTCCTGAGGATTTATCCTTTGCTTCTTTCGTTCAAGAGATGTCGGAATCCATCCCTTTTCAACTTCAAGCAGAGAAAGATGACAGACAGCAAACACTGGAGATTCTACAATTTGTAGATCCTCCAAAACATAACCTAGCAATTCCAGTTCATGAAGTACTACTCCAACTTCAGCAACGGATTTGGGAGCACCCATGTACAACACCGGGAGTTAATCGTAGAATTGATTCTACATATTTAGTCCAAGCGGCCCCAGGCTTTGAGAAGCCACAACTACCACACAGTTCATTAGTTGTGGAATCTGCGCAAAAGAAATCAAGAAGGTCAAGAACTCACGCTTCTATCCCTCCTGGGAAAGATAACAGATTCCTAGACCTTATGGGGCGTAAGATTTACCAGGGAGCGATGCTAAATGCGAAAATTGCTGCGTACCAACTGTATATAACACAGCATCAAAGAAACCTGTGGAAGCAGATTGAGGAATTTCTTCCCTCTCTCCCTCAACAGCAGCAGGAGGCAGCACAACACATTGTGCAGAAAGGTCTAGATGCGGGCAAGCATGAGGTGCGAGCGGCGTACGACGCATTTGAGACTTCTTCCAGAACGGCAGCTTCAGGCATCAGTGCTCGAAGATGGGCCTGGTTGAAGGCGTCTGACCTACGTCCAGAGGTCCAGGATAAACTAGTGGACTTGCCTTGCCTGGGCGACAACTTGTTCGGAACAAAAGTACAAGATGCCGTAACGCAGCTTAGAGAGCACTCTGAAACATTAAAACAGCTCTCTACGTTGTCCCACGATGCTCCTACTCACCCTGCCCGCAGACCGCCACGGCGAGACACCAGACGGCCTTTCTTTAGACCAAGAAGGTATTACCCCCAAACCTCAAGGCCACGCTCTACAAGGCCTCCACAGCGCCCTCAGCAGAGACAGCAGAGAGCTGCAAGGCCACAGCCTCCGCCCCAAACTGCTTCCACCTCTGGCTTTTGAAAGCAGTCCCGGAGAACAGAGCCAACCCAACCCCTTTCCGAATTTGCCAGTGGGGGGAAGGATTTCCCACTTTTACAACGATTGGGAAAATATCACCACAGATCAATGGGTCTTATCCATAGTTCATCAGGGTTACCACCTAGACTTCACAGCTCCCCCGCCGGAGTGTCCACCACAAAACTCCTATCTCGATCACATACCTCAATTACAAATGGAATTATCTACTCTTCTGAAAGCAAGAGCGGTGGAACACGTACCACGCTCACAGAAGGGAAGAGGATTCTATTCCCGGTATTTCCTCATTCCAAAGAAAACCGGAGGACTGCGTCCAATTCTAGATCTCAGAAATCTCAACAAATTTCTAAGAAAAGAAAAATTCAGAATGGTATCCTTGGGCACCATTCTTCCTCTCATACAAAAGGGGGATTGGCTTTGTTCTCTGGATCTCCAAGACGCTTATACTCACATACCTATTTTCCCACCTCATCGCAAGTACCTAAGATTCAAGGTGGGACGCCAGCATTTCCAATACAGAGTCCTACCATTCGGCCTAGCCTCAGCTCCCAGAGTATTCACAAAATGCCTAGCAGTAATAGCAGGACATTTGCACAAACAAGGTGTTCATGTCTTCCCTTATCTAGACGATTGGCTTATAAAAAGTCAATCTCAACAAGGGGCGCTTACTTCTCTACATTACACAATAAAGGTACTGCACACACTGGGATTTCTCATCAATGATCAAAAATCCCACCTACAACCATCTCATCTACTCCAATACATAGGAGCAGAATTAGACACAAACCTCGCACAAGCTTTTCTTCCAGAAGACCGTGCACATACACTGTCCCAGTTAGCGTACGCCATGTCCACACAACTGCAAGTGACAGCTCATCAGTTCCTAATCTTACTGGGCCACATGGCATCAACGGTTCATGTCACTCCGATGGCACGACTTGCCATGCGACTTACGCAATGGACTCTCCGGTCGCAATGGATCCAAGCCATTCAACCGCTTCATTCTCCCATCCAAGTAACCCACCAACTTCGCTCATCGCTAAACTGGTGGACAATCAAAGACAATTTACGCAAGGGCCTGCCTTTCCAAAAGCCGATCCCTCAAATAACGTTAACTACAGATGCATCCACCTTGGGATGGGGAGCTCATGTACACTCTCTTCAAACTCAAGGAACTTGGACAAAACTCGAAGCCACATATCAAATCAATTTTCTGGAACTTCGAGCTATACGCTATGCGCTGCATGCGTTCAAGGACTGCCTTTCACACAAGACTGTGTTAATCCAAACGGACAATACGGTGGCCATGTGGTACATCAACAAACAGGGAGGTACGGGCTCGTATCTCCTTTGTCAAGAAGCTGCGCAAATTTGGGACTGGGCCTTGAATCACTCAATGTTACTACAGGCCACTTATCTAGCAGGAATTCAAAATGTACTAGCAGACCGACTCAGTCGGCAATTCCAACCACACGAGTGGTCTCTGAATCCCTCGATAGCGACCAAAATATTCCAATGTTGGGGACAGCCAACAACAGACCTCTTTGCGTCGCACCTCAACCACAAGGTGACCAACTTCTGTTCCCTGCACCAACAGAAGCACCAACCAGCCAAGGACGCCTTTGCTCGCCCTTGGAACTCAGGCCTCCTATATGCATATCCTCCAATACCGCTTATCACCAAGACACTGGTGAAGCTACAACAGGACAAGGGGTCCATGATTCTCATAGCCCCATATTGGCCTCGACAAGTATGGTTTCCCACACTGCTAGACCTGTCAGTCAAGGATCCAATTCGCCTGGGAGTAGCTCCCAATCTCATCACTCAGGATCAGGGCCGGTTGCGCCATCCCAACCTTCAATCCCTATCCTTGACAGCATGGATGTTGAAAGCTTGATCTTACAATCACTTAACCTCTCAACTAATGTATCTCAAGTGCTTATAGCTTCCCGCAAACCTTCCACAAGAAAGAATTATTCTTTCAAGTGGAAACGATTCACTTCCTGGTGCAAGCAAAACAATACAGATCCTTTCACTTGCCCCACAACTACTCTGCTAGATTATCTGTGCTATCTTTCAGACTCTGGACTTCAGACATCGTCAATCAGAGTACATTTGAGTGCAATCTCAGCTTATCATGACAAGATAGGAGATGCACCTATCTCCACACAACCTCTCGTCAGTAGATTCATGAGAGGTCTAACTCAACTTAAACCACCAATTCGGCCCCCAGCTACGCAATGGGACCTGAATCTGGTCTTAACAGGTCTAATGCGTTCTCCCTTTGAACCCATAGATACCTGTGACCTTAAATTTCTCACATGGAAAACTATTTTCCTCATAGCCATTACATCAGCTAGGAGGGTTAGTGAATTACAAGCACTTGTCACATACGAACCTTACACAAAGTTCCTCCATGACAGAGTGGTTCTCCGAACACATCCAAAATTCCTTCCCAAGGTAGTTACGGAATTCCACTTAAATCAAACTATAGTTCTACCCACATTCTTTCCAAAGCCTCACTCTCATCAAGGCGAAAGAGCTTTACACACTTTGGACTGTAAACGTGCTTTGTCCTTTTACTTGAATCGCACGACGTCCCTCAGAAAATCCAATCAGCTTTTCGTCTCATATGACCCAAATAAGCCAGGTAAAGCAGTGGGAAAGCATACTCTATCCAATTGGTTAGCCGACTGCATACAATTTTGCTATACAAAAGCAGGCCTTCCTCTCCAAGGGCGAGTAAAGGCACATTCCGTAAGAGCAATGTCCACTTCAGTAGCGCATTTTCGTTCAGTGCCAATCGTTGACATTTGTAAAGCAGCAACATGGACTTCTCTCCACACTTTTGCAGCTCACTACTGTTTAGACAAGGAAGGACGACAGGATTCCGCCTATGGACAATCTGTCTTAAAGAACTTGTTTCCAGTTTAATCCCAACTCCTTCTACATCCAACCTGCTGTGTACTTCGGCTGCATCATTTCCACAACAACGCATCACTGCTATATGCACGGACAATGACTCAGCCTCTAGCTTGCTAATCACCCATATGTGAGGACTAGCATCCTGCTTGTCCTGGGATAAAGCAAAATTGCTTACCTTGTAATAGGTGTTATCCCAGGACAGCAGGATGTAGTCCTCACGGAACCCACCCGCCACCCCGCGGAGTTGGGCCTCAGACTTTATTATTATATTTTTGCTTACGCTTATTGCTACATACAAGACTGGAGTGAGACCCCTGTGGCAGGGAATATCATGGCATGCCGGGCATGCTCAGTAGCCTCAGGCAGCCAGTTAAAACTTCTAGAAACTTGCCAGAAGTTTTTCCCGCTTAAGGGCTCCGTGGATGACGTCACCCATATGTGAGGACTACATCCTGCTGTCCTGGGATAACACCTATTACAAGGTAAGCAATTTTGCTAACTAAAGGCCCAGGGAATTATGGGAAAGTGTTCAAGGTGTTTGTGAAGATGAGGTAGTCGTAGAGGAAACGTCCTCTTAAGTCCCACTCATGGTAGTTGCTTTGAGTATAATTCCTCAAGACTCTAGGGAGGTCGGTATTCAAAGCCATTTAGACTGTTTACTCACAAGTTACCTATCTAAATGGCAAGATTTTGAATATCGAAACATGTATCCTGCTATATTTTAGCTGGATAAGTCATTATTCAGCTAAAATCTAGACAGATAGAAAGGAGTTTTGAGGTTTTCCTAAGGTGTCCATCTGACTTAGTTGAATTTCAGTTCTAACTGGCTTTGTGTGGCCAGATAACGTAATACTTAACCAGATATCTTCAAAGATAATTGGTTAAGTGGTAGTGCAAGGTGAAAATAATTAAAAAAAAAAAAAAAAAAAGATTTAAAGGGGCCGGCCAGCCTAATTTACTCCTTCCCCCACCCCCAAATTTCATATATTGTCTTGCCAGGTCAGGCTCCCCCTTCACCTTCCCCAGTTCAGTTTAAATATTAAAATTGGGCTGCTCCCTGGATCCCCCACACCTACCCGCAGCGCCTGTGTCCTGGCTCATCCCTGACTCCCCTCATCTCCAGAAAGCGCTGCTGGGAGCAAAGTATGCACGTAACCGCTTCCAGTGCTGACTGCTGGAGACGTAAACTATGGGTGGCTTCCACTTCCACTGCTGCTTCTGGCAGAAGAGGTGCTGGTAATACCTCACTCCTGGCAGAGGGTTTTTAGTGCCGGGGGGAGGGAGGTGGCCTGGGACATAGGCACTGCAGGTGAGTGGGGTCTGGTGGGGGGCATCCAGTGTTAATATTTAAACAGAACTGGGTAAGGGGATCTGACCTGCGGACCCTAGAACATTATTTTCAAATGTAGGAAGATGCAGGGCCATATATGAAATCTGAGGGGCAGGGAGGATGGGAGGGAATTGGGCTGCAGGCTTCTTTACATCTTCTCTTTTTTTTTTTTTTTTTACTCTACAGTGCCGCTTTACTGGAATATCTTTGAAGGTATCTGGTTAAGAGCAAGATATCTGGCCACATGTGTCTGGATAACTTAAAAACCTAACCAGTTATATTCAAACAGAGGTGGTTAGGTTTTTAAGTTTATTCGGCTGGCTACATATAACTGGATACCTTCAGGCGAGTGTATTCAGTGTGACATTTTATCCTCCTGAGTATTCAGTACAAGTTATTGGACTAACTTTAAGTGGATAACTTGTCCGCTCGCCAGCTTACCGAAGATGGATCTAAATGGTGACTGGAGGAAACAATCCATATTATATAATGGTTACATTAGTAAAGATGATCCATAAAGATCCATAAAGATGATCCATAAAGATGAAACAATCCATATTATATAATGGTTACATTAGTAAAGATGATCAATAAATATTGCATTGTTCAATCTCTCCCCTCTTCCAGCTCCAAGTTAATTTTCCCTGTTTTATTGTTTTATTGTAACTTTCTCACCCTTCAATTGATTCTCTGTATTTAAAGTTCACAGTTCTATTGGGAATATTGTTATCACGTTACCTTATGCTTTTCACACATTGTTAATTGTAAACCGGGTTGATGTGATGCCAGTCATGAAACTCGGTATAACAAAAACAATAAATAAATAAATAAATAAATAAACAAGACTGTTTTCACAATGATGAGTGCAATCAAGATATATACCTAAGCTTCTGTTGTCTAAAGCTTTTTGTATAATGCATAAACAAAAATGCAGCCTTGCCCTGAGAACACCTGATTTTTAATAATGCAGAATTAGAAATCATTGGCTTTAAAAAAGAATTCGCTTAAAAAAAGTAGTTATTGAAAGGGGGAGAGGGGGAAATGTCCACACTTATTTTTCTCATTTTAAGGTACGTATGAACAATTTTTTTTCACAGATATGGATTGCCAGTTAATTTCCAGGCAATGCTGCTTCAGCCTAATAAGAAGACCATGAAGAAGCTGAGAGAAGTTTTATATGATTTGTACAAACACCTGGACAGCAGTGCAGCAGCAAACATTGATGTGAGTAACGCCATGGTCATAATCTGATGAAATAGGACAGGCAAACTGCTCTACGTTTTGGGAATAGTTTATTGGCAAAATTTAAAAAATGGTATCTAGTGGTTATTATAAAAAGGAAAAAACAGAGCATGTGAGTTTCATTGCTTCTGTGTTGTCTGCCTTGCATATGATTTGATGCTTGACATTTTGTAGTATAGCTGTAGAACAGTCGAAAGAAAAATCCATCTGCTAGTCCTGGGGGAATTCTGTGCTAAATTCCCCCCCACCCTGTGCCGAATTGGCAAATTCTGCACAGAAAATAGCAGAGACCCCGACCTGCTGCGAACAGAGCGTGTCCTGCATGCGCCACGGGACGTGCTCCATTCATAGCGAAGAAGGAAGGCCCCCGTGTACCGCGAATGGAGTGTGCTCTGCTCATGGCAAAGAAGGAAGGCCCCGATGAGAGTGTGTGTGTGTGAGAAAAGGGGGAGGAGAGGGTGTAAGAGCATGGGAGATAAGAGAGCGGTGGGGAGGAATGCTTGAGTGTGGGTTTCAGAGAGAAGGAGCCTATATGAGGGGAGTGTGTATGTGTGTGAGAGATTGGGAGCTCATGTGTATGAAAAGGGGGATGTGTGAGGGAGCCTGTATGAGGGGCAGTACTGAGAACAAGGTCAAACTCTGGGACTGGCGATAGAGCGGAAGGGGTTGAATCTAGAGGTGGAGGGGAGAGATACTGGCAGGTGGAGGAGTTGGGGCCTGAGAGGGCAAAGTGGCCAGGGGAATAGGGAGAGCGAATGGAAGGGACACTCTTACAGTGAATTTCTTTTTTTTTTTTTTTATATTAACAATTTTTATTGCCATATTGCAATTTACAGCATTGATACAAAACCATTGGTACATAAGCATTGTTACAAACCAGTTATAACATTATTGAAGAATGTTATCTGTATAACAAGTGTAAAGGATACAAATCAATAAACATAACTGAAACCAATTCGGAGGTGGCTAACTGTAATAAGAAAATATTCAATACCACCTGGCAATACTAGTGCACAGATAAGCAGTTACTGAATCAAATAGCATTTTATACCCGTCCCCCCCCCTCAGCCCTCCCCCCCACCCCCCCTCTGGGTTAATCAGAGCTGCTCTGCTATCTAAAGGAATGGTAAGCAAGGATGATAAAGTGCCTATGGCTACAGGTCGTGGCTCTCGGGCCATGCAAAGTTCTCGCTTAGGCGATCTGTCCAGCCAACCACTGCTCATAAAGCGCCCAGGTCTTTGAAAAGCCCAACATACTCTGATGTTTATAAGCTGTAATCTTGCCCAGGGTATACATAACATGAACCTGAGCCTGTATCTCTGCCAGCGAAGGTACCCTACTCTCCTTCCAGAGGCGGGCAATAACACACCTAGTGGCCGCTATCACATATTTAAGAAACCGCATTAGCGCTCTATTGTCTCCCTGTGTATTCACAAAAAGTAAAGCTTGTACTGCAGTGATAGTTATAGGCGTGTGTGAAATGGTCTCCAGCCAAGTCGAGACCTGGGACCATACGGATTGTATATTAGGGCAAGTCCACCACATATGCAAAAATGTACCCTCCGCTCCGCATTGTTTCCAACACTGCGCCGGCTTGCTAGGGTACATACGATGTAGCTTCGCTGGGGTGATATGCCAACAATACAGTAATTTGTACCCGTTCTCTATGTGCCCGGCGGAGATGAGTCCCCTCCCCATGTATTGGAAGATCTCCAGCCAATCATTTTCTGAAATCGTACCAGGTAAGTCCCGCTCCCAAGCGCGTAAATGCGCATAAGTGTAATTGGGTTTCCCAGTTAACATCTTGTATATGCGGGAGATAATTTTATCAGTTTTATCCACTTGTCGGCATAAGACTTCAAAATCGGGGATGCCCTTGGACAATTCCAAGTGGATAGCCTCTGTCTGGCAAAAATGGCGGACCTGAAGGTATTGAAAAAGATCCCTGTCGGGCAGGTGGTGTCTAGAACTGAGTTTATCAAAGGGGATCAATCCGCCCGGTTCCCAAATATGAGCTAATTGAAAGATTCCCCCAGCCCTCCATCTGCGGAATACCGTTGACTGTTGGCCTGGCAAAAATGAAGTGTTATGAAATAAATAAGAACTATGATAGGAGACCCGAGCCCCCACCAACACTGTCCTCCAGTGGGACCAAACAGTATAGGTACTTCGGACTGTTTCCGGAAGCACAGTGGCAGCAGCCCACGTATGTTTAGGTTGCCACAGTAAAGCTGCTAAAGGCATAGTCCCCAACACTGCCTGTTCCAGGCGAACCCATAATGGTTGTCTCTCCCGCTTGTGCCAATCAACAACGGCTTTAAGGTGCGCCGCCACATGGTACCAATGTAGGTTAGGGACACCAAGGCCCCCTTGTAGTTTTGGGCGATATAAGACTTTTCTGGATACTCTCGGCTGTTTTCCCTTCCAAATATATTTTAATAACCTCCGCTGCCACTTTTCTAGCAACTGAGAGGGAATTGCTAGGGGGAGTGTCTGGAATAAATAGAGCAATCTGGGGAGGATATTCATTTTTAGAACCGCTATCCGTCCCACCCAGGAAATGTGATACCGGTCCCATTCTTCCAGGTTTTGGTAAATTTTGTCCATTAGTGGCGGGTAATTTAACTGAAATAAGTCCTCCCCTGCACCAAGCTGTATGCCCAGATATTTAATTTTCGTGGTTGCCCATCGGAAAGGATGAATTCGTTTGAGCTGATCCACCATATGGGCGGGGGCTGAAATATTTAATAATTCGGACTTTTCCCAATTGAGTTGGAATCCCGACACCTGTCCAAAGTCCAGCAATTCTCGACTAATAGCAGGGAGGGATTGATGGGGGTCTGTAATGGTGAACAAAATGTCGTCAGCAAAAAGTGACAGTTTGGAGGAGAAATCACCCACCGTTACACCCGAAATGTGCGGATTATTTCTGATTTTCGTCGTAAAGGGCTCCAAAAACAAAGCAAAAAGGAGAGGTGAAAGCGGACACCCCTGTCGGGTGCCTCTACCTATCTGAAAAGTATCAGTGTAACCCCCATTCACCTTCAGCCTCGCCCGAGGATTAGCGTATAGTTTTTTGATCCACCCCAAAAAGTGATCCCCTACCTGAAAGGCCTTTAAAGTGTGAAACAGGAAGGACCAATGAACAAAGTCAAAGGCCTTCTCTGCGTCAACCGCCAATAAAAGGCTAGGTACAGCGTTCTGCCTTGCCCACCGGATAGCGTCGATGGTCTTGCGCACATTATCCGAGGCCATACGACCAGGAATAAATCCAGCTTGGTCGGGATGGACGAGACCAGGAAGTATAGCGTTAAGTCTATTAGCAAGTATCTTCGCTAGCAATTTCAGGTCCAGATTAATTAAGGAGATTGGCCGATAGGAGCCACAGAGTGAAGGGTCCCTGCCTGGTTTCGCCAATATAGTGATACCGGCGGTATTGGAGACCTCCGACAGTGACCCTGTAGCCCTTAGAGAATTAAACAATCGGACCAGCAAAGGTGTCAGGGTCTCCGCATATTTTTTTATAAAAGGTAGCCGTAAAGCCATCCAATCCTGGGGACTTGCCTTTTTTAAGCTCTTAATGGCCCAGGTAATCTCAGCTCCATTGATCTCTTTATCCAATAGGGCTTGCTGAGCAAGCGTTAAATGCGGCAGAGGGATACCCCGCAAGTATTGCTGGATCTGGTCATCTTGTATGGCCTTATTGGTAGCATACAGTTCTTGATAGAAATGCAAAAAGCGCTGACGAATATCCCTGGTTGTAGTCAATATATTCCCAGACTCGTCTTTTATTTTAATAATAGTATTGGCATTCCACTGCTTTTTCAATTTTTGTGCTAATTGCCTACCCGCTTTATTCCCCCCTTCATAGTGGAGTTGCCGAACCCTTTCTAATCGATAGGCAATATCTGCTACTTCCAGACCTTCCAATTGGCGGCGGCATTGGTCCATACGTGCAAGGGTTTTTTTGGAGCCGAACTGTTTATGCGCCAATTGCAATTCGTTAATCTGGCGCTGCAGGCGGGCCTTTTCAGCATTCTTGGTTTTTTTCACATATGTGGCCCTAGCAATTAATAAGCCCCTGGTGACCGCTTTTAAGCATTCCCATATATTCAAAGGTGTGGTATCATTATTATCATTTCGCTGTAAGTATTCCTCAATGTGGCCCCTCAGGGCTAGTGAGAAAGACTCATCCTCCAATAAACTATCATTAAGTTTCCAATATTGCACGCCACGGTCATAATTCGATATCTGTAACGTTAGGCCAATGGGGGCATGATCAGACCATGTGATAGCATCTATAAAGGTATCAGTGACCTGATTAATAAGAGATTTCTCTACAAAGAGAAAATCAATGCGGGAATACGTATGGTGCACTCTGGAAAAATAAGTATAATTCCTGGAGGAGGGATTATGTGTACGCCATGCATCTAAGAGCCCCAAATGGGTGAGAAATCGTTTAAAGGTTTTCCTATCCTTGCTTGTAGGAAGCCTAGTACCCGTGGAATTATCCACATGAGGATTTAAGGTCAGATTAAGATCGCCCCCTACAATGAGGCTCCCCTCCATGCACAGTTCCAGTTTACGCTCCAGGGCACAGAGATAATCCCCTTGGTTAGCATTGGGGGCGTAGACATTCACCAGGGTATAGAGCCCATCACCAATCCGAAATACCAAGATAACATAGCGACCCTCTGGATCACGTATAAAGGCTTTCTGCTCAAAAATGATATCCCTGTGAATGAGGATTCCCACTCCAGTATATTTACTGCTTTTGTTGCATGCTGCCCAAAACTGATGGGGAAAGGTAGCATTTTTCATCGTATGTTCGTACCTGCGTTTTAGGTGGGACTCCTGAATAAAGGCAATGGTAGTCTGCTGCTTGTTCAATTCACTAAACAGAAATTGGCGCTTACGGTGGGAGTTTAGTCCCTTAACATTAAGGGACAGAACTTTTATGTCAAGCATTTTGAACACAATATGGGACAACGCGCGCTGCAGCAGAACCTACACCTATGGGCAGTGAGGTGGTGCCTAACAGTATGGCTATGGAAGCAGTAAAGCCATGAACACGCATGATCACCAGCAGAGCCGCCCGCCCGCCATGAGCAGGTTCCCCATTCCTCATCCTCTGATTAAGACTCAAATCACCCAGAACAACCCCTATTACCCAGAATACCCGTCCAAACGGATCCCTCCGAGGGGAACCATTTACCATGAATAGAGAGGAAACAGCCATCGGGTGTCCAGCCCCCCCCCCCCCACACACACACATAACCATTGAACATCATTGAATTATAAAACTATATGGTTAAACAATCCTCCTTTATAAGTAAGGCAGGTGCCCTGCCATCCGTCGTTAATCGTTGCATCCGCGAACTCTCGAAGTAGTTTCCCGACTGCACAGAGTCCCTGCAAAATCAAAGGCACAAAAACCGTGGCCAGAACAAAACCGGGGCACTCACGGTAAATCCTGAGAATCAAGAATTCTTTGGCGGGGAACGCGCCTGGTCTGGCATGCGGCGGAGCCTTCGTCCTCCCTTGTTGACCCGCTGCCATTTGGGGGCCTCAGCTCGTTGGCCTGTCATCGGGCCTCTCTGCAACGCCGCCTCGAATCCTGTATAGCCCGCTGCTTGCAAAATGGCCGCTCCCTCGTGCGCCGCTTTAATCTTGTGATGATTACCCTGCAGGGTGAAGGCCAAGCCGAACGGAAATGTCCAGCGGTATCTTACGTTGGCCTTTCGTAGCGCCTCCGTTATAGATTTCAAATCCTGTCTCTTTCGAATGGTGGATGGTGCTAAGTCCGCGAAAATCATGATTGTATGATTCTCCCAGGTCCATTCCATTTTCTTACGGGCCGCCACCGCAATCCTCTCCTTGGTAGCATAATCGTGGTATTTAACAATTATGTCCCGGGGTCGATCAGACTGCTGACTGCCCAACGCACGATGAGCTCTGTCGATTTTAATGTGCAGAGCACTTACTTCCTCCGATGCGGGCCGGTCTAGTGATTCCAGTAGCATGATACTGATTTTCGCAATGGTGGCCCTACAGTCCACGTACTCCGGACTTTCGGGCACCCCTCGGAAACGGAGATTCTGGCGACGTGAGCGGTTTTCTAAGTCCTCCACCTTGTCGGCGAGGGACTCGAGTTCAAGGGTTAGACTTTGCCGGTCCGCCTGTATCGTTTTAATATCTTCAGCGCAGGCTTCAGTTTTAGTCTCTACCTCGAAGACCCGACGGCCATTTTCCGATATGTCCTCCTTCATCTCCTCGATCGACGCGACTATGTCCTTTTTATAATCTTGCAAGTCCTGTCGAAGATCTTGGCGGAGTTCAGTAAACCAGCGTTTTAATTCCGTCCTAGAAGGTAAGTCGTCGTCAAATGGGGTCGCTTCCTCAGAATGTGGACTGCCCGGTTCGGTATCTGTAGCGGTGGCGGCGGCCATATTAACAAGGCTCGCCACGTCCAGCCCTTCTTGTTTCTTGTAAGAAAACCTGCGTAAATCTGCAAGTTTTTTACGCTGGGACATCGGAGACTATAGTGCTCACGACGGGCAACCTGACAGGCTAAAATATAGCACAGATGAGGGGGATTGCAATGGATAGTAGGCTGTGTGGAGCGGGAGCCCTCTTTCACCCTGCCATTCACACCGGTGACGTCACTCCTCTCTCCCTCTTACAGTGAATTTCTAGGGAAATTCTGCTCAAAATATTTAAAATTATGCATCTCTAAGTAATAACTTTTTTCTGTATTAATTTAAAATGTAATTACTTAAAGACTGTCATATAAATTGTGTTATTTTGACCAATATAAGGTTTGCAGACTTTTGCAGAATTTAAGTTTTTGTGCGCAGAATTTTAAAGTTTTTGCACAGAATGTCCCCAGGAGTAATATGCCATGTACTGGGTAGAATATTCAGGCCGATTCAGTAAAGTCCGCGGTAGAGCGGACGAACGCCCGCACTCCCGGCGCACGCACCGGCCCCTCGCCGGTGCGCGCGATGCAATATTCAAATTAGGTGGCTAGGTAGAAACGGGGAAAAGGAGGCGCTAGGGACACTAGCGCGTCCCTAGCGCCTCCTTTTTGACAGGAGCGACGGCTATCAGCGGGTTTGACAGCCGACGCTCAATTTTGCCGGTGTCGGTTCTCAAGCTCGCTGACAGCCACGGGCTCGGAAACCGGACGCCGGCAAAATTGAGCGTCTGGTTTTCGGCCAGACAGCCGCGGGCCAAATTCAAATTTTTTTTTTTAACTTTTTTTTACTCTTCGGGACCTCCGACTTAATATCGCTATGATATTAAGTCGGAGGGTGCAAGAAAAGCAGTTTTTACTGCTTTTCTGTGCACTTTCCTGGCGCCAGAAGAAATTAGCGCCGACCTTTGGGTTGGCGCTAATTTCTGAAAGTAAAATGTGCGGCTTGGCTGTATCCCGCGCGCATACCTAATAGGGCAATCAACATGTTGAGGGCGCTATTAGGTGCCGCGGGTTGGATGCGCGTTTTCCTCCCCTTACTGAATAAGGGGTAAGGGAAAACGCGCGTCCAATAGCAGGGTAACAGTGCGCTCCGTCGGAGCGCATTGTACTGTATCGGCCTGATTATGTGCAGTAGATGTCAGATTATATCACCCAGATCCTGGAACCTCTCTTTCTTCTTATCTCTCCTTTTTCCCAGATCCTGAAATTCTTCCTTTCAACCCTCTAATCCCAGATCCTCCGTTTTTGCTCTCCCTCCTATCTCTTTCCACTTCCCTCCCTCTTTCCCTCCCATCCCCAGTTTTCTACGCTTCTTACATTGCTCTCCCCAATCTCAAGTCCTCTTTCTCCTGTCCCCATCCCTTGTCCTTTCACCCTCTCCTTCTCTTTCCATCTGAGGTCCTAGTACGTGAGATCTCTCTTCCTCACTCAATAAAATCATAATCGATTCTATAGACACAAGGCTGGAAAAATATTTTTATGATGTAATAGATGGAAATATTTGCCAATGTGCTTCAGAGTTTTCTAATTCTTGCCACAGGAAACTGTGGGGCCTTGCCTTAGATATTCCACTCCCTTTCCTTTGACCTTCTTGGTGGGGGGTGGGGGTGGAGGGAAGTGGCAACACCAGCAGTGCCTGGAGGGGGGGGGGGGGCAAAATTTTAAATGCGTCACGAGGTACAGCTATAGATCTAAGGACCTCTCTAATCAGGATTGGTCAGCAGGTCTCCCCATAAGAAGGATAGAGGTCGTCATTCAAAAGCCATTTAGAAGGCTAACTTAAACTTAGTTATCACTGTAAAGGCAAGGTTTGGGATATTCAGCTCCTTGTCCAGCTTAAAAAAAAAAAGAGAGAGAGATTCTGGGAGCATATTTGGGAAGAGTTAAGTTATCTGGCTAACTTAGCTGATTTTAAACTATAACCGACTAAGTCTAAAGCTATCCAGCCTTGTGTGTCCTCAGCGCTGATGACAGCACTACTTACCAGGTTATCTCTGAAGAGATCTGGATAAGTAGCTAATTTATCCAACACAAGGCTGGATAACTAAACAGTCTAGCTGGTTGTATTCAAACATAGCTGTTTAGGTAGTTATCCGGCTACATGTAGCCAGATAACTTTGGGCGAGTATATTTAACTATGTGTAGCCAGATAACTTCTCCCGCTGAATATACTCGCCTAAAGATCTGGTTGATTTTAACTGGATAACTTGTCCGCTCATCAGCTTACTGAATATTACCCCAAAATGGATTGAAAGTGCGTCATGCTTTGAAGGTTATTTTGAAAAATGGGGAATAACAGAAAAAATGTTGTCATATGCAGTAACAGTTTAAGAAATAGAAATATGCATAGCTGAATTTATTTGATATTGATTGATTCACTTTTGATTATATGTTTATATTTTGCAGTACTTACAATGTAATAGTTTTAGGCAGAATTTTTTTTTCTCTTGAGGAACTTCCTAATGGTGTTCTCTGCTTTACAGTTATTTTTAAAATGTATAGAACATTCTCTGTCAACAAGCAGGCATGAATTAGCCATAACGCATGGGTGACCTCATCCAATGTCGCTGACATGAACCCAGGTCTCAGAGCTCAGTAAAGACTTTACTGAGCATGCACAGGAATTCCCACATGAGTGTGCTGCCTCACGAGCTCCTCTGTATTGCTTTGTCTGAGCTACTACACGGATGTGTTCCCAGTCTCTCTCTACAATTTGTTTTCTGGCCATTTTATTGGCCTAGTTTTTCTAACTTGTTGCATAGATTTTCTTTTCCAATTGGCTGCCTTGGCAGCCCTTCAACAGAACTTTTCAGTTCTGCAAAAAAAATTGTGTTTGTGAAATGGAGAAGTCTGGGGCCAATAAAACCACAGTCAGTAGCCTTAAGGCCTGTTTCTTTGGCTGCCAGATGTTCATATGCCAGATGTTCAATATGCTTTTGCTGCCTGGGGCTAAATCATGGCTCTGCCAGCTACTACACTTACAGTAAGATGACTCCACTGGCACAGCAGTACTGTGCCTGGATAATGGAGGCCCTGCAGAAGGCACAGCAGAGCTGTTCCTCATCCCTGAGCCAGGCATTGATGGATACTCAGCTCAGAAAATTGAAGTGGAAGAATAGCCTAGTGGTTAGAGTAGCGGGCTTTGAACCAGGAAGTCCAGGATTCAAATGCTACTGCTGCTCCTTGTGACCCTTGGGCAAGTCACTTTACCGTCCATTGCCTCAGATACAAACTTAGATTGTGAGCCCTCTGGGGACAGAGAAATAACTACAGTACCTGAATGTAATCTGCTTTGAAGTGCCAAAAGCAGATTAAAAAAATCAGATAAGCAGGATGCCTCTCCCTCTTGCTCCAAGTCAAGCAAGGCTCTGCTCCCCACCCCCTAACCTTCCCCCTCCTATGGCTCTGGTTCCTGGATGAGGTCGTGGGGTGAGCATGATGCATAGGAGCAAGGTGCCAGCTTTGCTACAGAAAAAAGCACGTAAGAGATGTGAGATATCTACCCTAGGGTCTTTTGCCTCAACAACGAAGAAACCTGTACCATTACTGCAACACTTCACCAGAACGTAAGCCTGCCTCTATCCAGCCTTCGGTGCAGGTGCTATCCTTGTTCTTGGCACAGATCCCAATGGCACCATGCCACATATTCTGTCCAAACCTAGTGCAGTTCAAGGCATTGTTTCTCTTTAGCAGGAAGTTATTCTATGCTGCAGCCTGCTAAGGCCTGATATTGTCAGGGTAGAGAATCTCTGCACCAAAATACAAAAGTCCTACTATTGCTCAGATGGAGTTATCTCTGGTGCCGTACATGGCATCAATCAATGGGAAGTCTTGATGCTTCTGACGTTGAGTACCTTGGAGCAGGCCGTGGCTACAGTCACCACTGCAGTCCCAAGTTCCCAGCACTGGTGGACCTTCATGAAAGAAGCCAATTTGGATCTCTGAAGAGGATGTCTTGCCTCCAATTCCAGGGCAAAGGGGTCCCTCAGCCAATGGGATACCAGTTATCAGAGTTTGTGAAAAATATTTCTGCTCTTCAGACCCTGAGGACCAGAGAGGGAGGTTTTATATGACAGATGGAATCTTCCCACATATGGGTGCTACTCAGTCTCCCAGAGGCTCATGGTTCACCTCAGGGGCTTCTAGCAATGGGAGTAAGTCCCCTCCCTGAAGCTGTAGGTTCAAATTCTCCAGGGGAGTCCCTTTATGGATGAAATGGGGAAGAAGTGGCAGTGCGCTCTGAGTTTCTGTCAGAGGCTTACCCTCTGGCGCAGCAGAGATCTTCTCCCCTGTCATTATCATGTGCAACCATGATCAAGGGAGGAGAAGATTTCCCCCAAGGCTTCCTTTGAACCCTTTACTAGACTTGCCCCAATATAATTCTCCCTGGAAGATTTCTGCTACCTACATTTCCTGAATAAGCTGGCAAAAATACTTTCCATCAGTGTCAAGAAAGAGGTAGCCTCAAGAGCAGATGTTTTGGGGCTTATGTTTCTTCAGCCTCTAGCAGAAACTGAATCCATTCCAGAACATAGATTCCTCAAACATCTACAAATGAGTATGTGGTAGTTGTTGATATCATCCCATCCATCATCAGATTGATGATAACAAGCCATCAAGTTGTTGATAACATCCCATCAAGCCTCAGATTGGAGCCTTGCCTTTTAACTTTTAGAAAAAGACTTAAAACCTGGCTCTTTCACCAAGCCTTCGCTGAGCCACCAGACAATCATTAGTTGTCCTTCACCATTACCCGTCCTGGCATCTATACTCACGAATGGACTCTGATTCTCCCAGGTTAAAGCAACTTTAAGCTTTTAACCCGTACGCTCTACTGTATCACTTTATATTTATTTTCTGCCTTATCTTCTTTCCAGCTTATGGCAAGCTTCCAAGTTCTCATTCCCTGTTGATTGTAACTTTCGGACTTATTCCTACCTATTGTTTATCCTTTGTTTACTTGAATTTGAATTGTTACCCCAGTTATACACTTGTTATATGTAAACCGATCCGATATGGTTATTTACTATGAGGGTCGGTATAGAAAACTGTTAAATAAATAAATAAATAAATCATGCCTTCCAATGGCCTGAAAACTGGATATGAAGTATAAGGTGCAGGTCTCCCCAGGTTTTACCGCACCACTGGGAGATGGGGGGGGGGGGGGGGTCAGTGTTGAATTATGTGAAGTGCATTCTTGATTACTTTAACACACTTCCTTGGAAAGACCCAAAGATGTTAGATACATTTGGAATAAAGGTCTACTAGGAATCCATGCTTAGTACCTGGATCCCAACTCATCAGTGTTTGAATGAATGTATGCAGAAGCAAAGTGGACTGGAGTGCAATGGGTAAATGCAAATAGGTTGTTTACTCTTTCAAAAAATATGAAAACTAGAGGATATTCCAGGAAGTTCCTAAATAGCCCATTTAAAACCAATCCTCCTCTATTTAATTCATTCACTTTTTATTCCTAAAACGAGTCCAAGTCCAACAAAGATCTCTATTTCACCCTTTTTCATAAGGTCTTCCTCAGGGACTAACTCAGGAGCATCAGTATCTTCAAATATCAACTTCCTATAGAGGAGGATTCGTTTCATGGATCACCTATTAATGACCTAAGTAGATTAATAATAATAATTGTACAAAACGTCAATGAATAATAAGAAGTCTGAAATTTACACTTATTTGGTTTTATGTGGTATGAGTGATGAATGTGTATGGGGTGTTTTTGAGTTAGATTTTAATTGTCTAGATAGTTGTAATACATGTGATTGTATAATAAAATATTGAAACTGTAAGGTACAAAGTTCTTCTTTTGTGTGTTGCCTATAATACTATCAAAGAAGATTTGTGACTATCACCCTTTGTGTTATATTGAGTCATTACCCAAGATTTTGGCACCCTTGTGAACAATACATTGAAATCCTCTGCTCAGTGGCTGTCAAAAAAGCAAATAGAATGTTAGGAATGATCTGAAAAGGGTTGGAGAATAAGATGGAAAATATCACATTGCCTCTATTTCGAACCATGGTGCGACCGCAACTTGGTATTTTGTGCATTTCTGATTGCCCCCATCTCAAGAGACATAGCAGAGGAGGGTGACAAAAATGATAAAATGATAATACTAAAACAAGGGAATGCTTCATGAAACTAAAAACCAGCAAATTCAAAACATATCTTAAAGTATTTTTTCACTCTGCGTACTATCAAGCTGTGGAATCTGTTGCTAGAGGACATGGTCAAGGTGATTAGTGTAGCTGGGTTTAAAAGAGGTTTGGACAAGTTCCTGGAGAAAATGTCTATAACACATTATTGGCCAGGTAGAATAAAGAAAACTATTGCTATCCCTGCAAGTGAGTAACAGGAATTAGATCTCCTTTATAGGATCTGCTGGGTACTTGCGACCTGGATTGGCCATTGTCAGAGACAGGATGCTGGGCTCTATGGACCTTGGTCTGACCCAGCTTAACAAATCTTATGTTCTTATAGACTCCCCATGCATTTTGGCTAATTCATGCCTACTTGTTGATGGAGAAAGCAGGTCTGTTTTCTGTAAACAGGGTTCTCCATAGACAGCATGATGAATTAGCCATACTTAATTTCTGTCCACCTACTTGGAGACTCTCGTACCTCACTAAAGTTTAAGCTGTAGAAGAGAAGGGGCTCATAAGGCAGCATGTGAGCTTGGTCTCCCGCGTATGCTCGGTAAAATCTTTACTGAGCTCTGAGAGCTGGGTCTGTGTTGGCATTGTCAGGTGACGTCACCCACACGTAATGCCTAATTCATCCTTCTGTCTATGGATAGCCCTGTTTACAGGTAAGCAAACTTGCTTTTCCCCCATAAGATTTTAATTACATGTATTTTTTTTTAATGTGTGTTAAACTTTAGAACTTAGACTTTGTATTTCATTAAAGATCGAATTTTAAGAGGCCAGCGCACACGCAAATACCGGTGGATTACACGCGTGGCCAGGCCACGCGCCATTAGCCTCTGTCCCAGGGAAGCGCACGCCAGGAGTTGGCCGGCACGTAGGGTTTACTTTTGCTCCCAAGGAGCAGTAGGTATAAAAATTAAAAAATTGGAGATGGGTAGCATTAGTGTAGGGGTGGAGGAGGAGAGGGGAAGAGGGTGGAAGGATAAGGTTAGGGGTAGGGAAGTTCCCGCTCAGTCTGCTCCTTAATTGGAGCGGACTGGGAGGGAACTGGGGAAGGCCCTGTTGCATCGGCGTGCATTTCTTTCTAATATTCCCCCCTGTTGTGCGCGTCAGAGGAAACCCGCCCACACGTGCACGTATGGAGGAATTGTATTTTATAAACATGCCATGTTATAAAATAGCCGCATCCATGTGCGTGTGCTGGGAACCGCACGCACATGGACGAACGCACGGACTTTTTAAAATCGACTCCTAAATGTTTTTCATTGCAAGTCAGTTTTACTGTGTATCTCTTGAAGGAGTAGTTGCAGTGAGAAAACTAATATAGTACAGCATTAAATATTAATCATTACTTTTGTATCCCAAACTTGTTTTGCAGGCCTCCACGGACATTCCCGGCCTGAACCTCAGCCAACAGGAATACTATCCATATGTTTACTACAAGATTGATTGCAATATGTTAGACTTCAAGTAAACTTTGACTTTGCCCATCCTAGTGTTGGTATGTGAACAGAAGTGAGATTGGAATATAATGATACTTTTAAATCTCTATTAACACTATGCTTGCTTCTTACGTCTGTAACTTAGATGACATTTCCTGTAGTGGCCCATCTCTTGACTTTTTCTTTTAAAGAAAGGTATATGTATGTTGCTTTTAATCAATCAGGTATTTACAAATATACTGAAAGAATCAGAGTCTATTTATAAGCACTAGAGTTTATTTAAAGAAAGGGTCATTCCTCCCTTGTGGCAATGTGCATTAATTCCATTTGTTACCATTGGTCATTCACTGTATTAAATAGGTACAAAAGTATTCTGTTAAATTGTGCTGTAAAGAAGTATATGTGATGATGTTTAGAGTCTGTATATTTTGAAGGTTTTAAATGTAAGCATTGTCAACATGAGGAAATAAACAAATACCTGTGCATATTTGTTTTTCTTATTGGTTTGTGCTTGGTTGGGAATTTGTTTTAATATTATATAGCTTCTGTTTATAATAATTATAAATAATTCAGAAAATCAGGTTCTTGGCAAAAGGGAGGTTAGCATAAATAACACTAACAATCCAACTCGGTTGAGCATCTGTGGGGGCAGCAAGCAGACCCATTAGAGTCATCAAGCAAATGCTACAGCATTGCTGCTTGGAATATTAGAACATAAGAACATACAAATTTGCCTTACTGGGTCATACCGAGGGTTCATCAAGCCCAGCATCCTGTTTCCAACAGTGGCCAAGGCAGATTACAAGTACTTTGCAAGTGTCCAAACATTAAATAGATCTCATGCTACTGATGCCAGTAATAAGTGGGGCCTATTCCCGAAGTCAGTATGATTAATAGCAGTTTATGGACCTCTTCCACAAGAACTTATCCAAACCCAGCTACTCTAACTGCATTAACCCCATCATTCTGGCAACACATTCCAGAGATTAATTGTGCTTTGAGTGAAAAAGAAATTTCTCAGATTTGTTCTTATAACACCTACAAAACTTGTCTACTCTAGGCAATGAGAGATTAATGTTGCCATCATAGGAATCGCTGAAACTTTCTGGAAGGAGATAGGAGAGTTCATCTTAATACCTACAACTGATGAACAATACAAAGTCATTTTGGAGAATGAAAAAGCAGAAAGAATAATATTAAAAAAAAAAAGTCTTGAACATTAACACTTTTCAAAGGGATTTACATACAGGAAAAGACTCTCAATATCACCCCCCTCTATTTGGGGAAAAGGGGTGATGCCAAGAATGGGCTCTGCAAAGTACACGTGGAGATTTCATTTTGAAATCTGTGTTCTTTTCCCCCGTGTCACCAGCCTGCCACGAGATTTGCAAATGGAGTTTCCCTTTTAAAACTGCCTTGCATCTATTATCCTGCAAATACCTTGGAGTATGAAAACTTCCCTCAACAGTTTCAGAATAAATTCATACACAGGTTTAAATTAAACCAGCCTAATTATAACATCCAGCCCTGGAAGTGGAAGAGGAGAAGCCATGCCAGGATAAGGAGGAACCAAAACATGAAACCACAAAGCTGTGGATTCGACAACTATTGCACCTAGAATGCTGAGAGTAGTGGTGAGTGGTGACTCGCTTCTGAGGAGCACAGAGGCATCCATCTGCTGACCAGACATGTTGTCCTGAGAAATGTGCTGTCTGCTGGGTGCCAAAATCCATAACATTACAGAGAGATTTCCAAACATTCTTAAGCCTACTGACTACTATCTGATGCTGCTCATCCATGATGGCATGAATGATACTGCTAGGATACCTCACAGATCATATAAAAAGTGACTTAATGGCTCTGGGAGAGAGGATAAAGCAAATAGGTGGTAATCTCCTCCATCTTCCAGTCAAGTATAAAGGCACTGGTAAAGAAGCCTGCATTCTGGAGATAAATGAATGACTGCATCAATGGTGTCAACGAGAGTGTTTTGACTTACTAGACCATGGGATGTTGTTTCAAGGACTCTTGAACAGAGATGGTGGTCCACCCAACAGGGGCGCCCAGCATCTTCTAACACAGACTGGAAAATCTACTGAGGAGAGCTTTAAACTAGGATTGTCGGGGATTGGTGAACAAAATGCTAAGGTAACTATAACAAATACTTGTATAAAAATGGAGGAAGAAAGGGCAATATCTGGAAAGCTATGTATAGGAAATAAAGACCTGGAATCTAGTTAGTCATGGAAAAAGCTGATTTAGATATTATGACTGTCACAGAGATGTGGTACATGGAAAACCATGACTGGGATATAATTATACTGGCTACAATCTATTCAGGAAGGACTGAGTAGGAAGGAAGGGAAGAGGCATGGCACTAGATATAAAATAATATTAAGGCAACAGAAGTGGGGCAAGACTCTACATAGTGTTGCACATTCTGTTTCACTCTGGGCCACCAGTAATGGTGGAGCAGTCATTCCAACATTCTGGAAATTCTAGGTTATCCTGCTAGATGGGAGTCGTGGGCCTATTTCATGCCGTTGTTTGGGGACCACAGTTTTCCCCAGGGGGATAGGTACGGCAGCTACGACTGGCGAGGAAGGCAGTCTTTGGTCTCCAAAGACCTGAAAAGTGTGTCAACCCATAGATTTTTCTCCACTGAGCTGTACTGGAGTGTGAAATTGAAGCGATTGTAAAAACAGTGACCATCTGGCCTGATGAGGGTTCAGTTGTGCCTGCAGTAGGTATTCCAGATTTTCGTGGTTAGTGTAGATCCTGATCAGGTGTTTAGCCCCTTCCAACAAATGGTGCCACTCTTCCAGGGCCAACTTTATGGCTAGAAGCTTCCAATCCCCTATAGCAGAGGTCGGGAACCCATGGCTCGCGAGCCAGATATGGCTCTTTTGAGGGCTGCATCTGGCTCGCAGACAAGTGTCGCCACACTTTCCAGTCCCCCGTTGACCCAGCTGCTCCCCGGTCCTCCTCCGCCCGGGCTTAAAATGCTGTCAGCCCGGGCGGAATGCGGCAGGACAGCTGGTGTCAGCGGCACCGGCATGCTCTCTTCTTCCCGCCCCCCCCCCCCCCCCCCGCGGCCCGGAAGAGGAAGTGGAGAGCATCGGGTGCGTGCGCGGCAAGAAGAGGCCACGCTAGTGTCCGACGAAGAGAAGACTGCAGCGTGGCTCGGAGGAAAATGAAGAGCTTCATCCGCAGCTGATGGGACTCCGCCTCCGCAAGGGCTGAAAATGAAGGAGGTTAACGTTGGGAGGAGGCTGCTGCTGCCGCGAGTTCCCGGGGTGGGGGGGAGAGAGAGTGAATGAGCGAGCAAGCATGTGTGTTTGAGATCCTGTGTGTGTGAGTGAGAGAATGCATGTATGTGAATGATTGAGAGCCTGTATATGTGAAAGAGAGTATGTCTGACTGAGAGCCTGCCTGTGAGAGAGAAAGCATGAATGTAAGTTTACCATTGGGAAACCTGTATGTGTAAGTTTGTGATTGAAAACCTGTTTGTGTGAAAGAGTATGTGTGTATGATTGAGATCCTTTGTGTGTGAGAGAAATCATGTGTATGTATGATTAAGAGCCTGTGTATATAAGTAAGAGAGAGGTCATGTGTGTCTGTGTGTGACTGAGAGCTGGTTTAGGTGATGGAGCATGTGAGTATGTGATTGAGAGCCTGTGTTTAAATGAGAGAGAGAGACCATGTGTGTCTGTGTGTGATTGAGAGCTGATTTAGGTGAGGGAGCATGTGAGTATGTGATTGAGAGCCTGTGTGTAAATGAGAGAAAGGGAGGACATGTTTGTAAGCATGTGAATGAGAGTCTGTGTGTGAGAGAAAAAGGCAGCATGTATTTATGTGATTGAAAGCCTGTGTGTGTAAGCATGAAAAGATAGACAGCATGTGTGTAAATGTGTAATTAAGAGCCTATATAAGTGAGAGAGAAAAAACATGTGTATATGTGAGTACTGAGAGCATGTGTGTATAGGTGTGTCATTGAGAGCCAGTGTGAGAGAGAGCGCTGGTATGTGACAGAGAGGAGAAAGTTCCAAGCAAACCACCCCGCCTCCTGCTAATTCAGAACAATCTCAGGACACCTGGATATCAAACGTTTCCAGGTATGCAGAGCAAAAAAATTTTTGTATCCTTATTATTTTTCATTACTGGGTCTTTGTGTCTGCTATTTTGAAATATTTTGTTGGTATCTGGAAATGTTTTATATGAGTTTTTAATTATTGGATATTCCACTCATCAGCTGTTTCGAAATATGTTCTTTTTGTTAGTACAGTTTTACTGCTGATGATTTTATATTTCTTGATTTGTTTTATAAGGATGGGTGATGTTTCTTTTTTCCTTTGTTACACTGCATACAGAGACTCTGGCTTGTTGCAGTTTCCAATTCAGTTTTTTCTGCATGCTTCTTGTTATGCGTTTTGGTCTCTTTATTCTATGTTAGGTGAGGGACAGCACGTGATTCAGGTGAGGTTTTCTGCTGGCGTGTAGTTTCTGTGTAGGACTCTATAGCAGCCTGATTTGGTCCGTTTTCCTAATAGGAGATGTATTGGTGTCTTAAGGCCTGGTGTAATATTTTCAGAGACTTATTGTACTTTAAAAGTGTGATCTTACATAAAATGCACACATTTACTTGTATTTAGTTTTAAACATATTGTATGGCTCTCATGGAATTACATTTTAAAATATGTGGCGTTTATGGCTCTCTCAGCCAAAAAGGTTCCTGACCCCTGCCCTATAGTGTAGTTTGCTGCCAGAGTAAATTTCTTGGAAAAGAAAAAGGATGGCATCAGGGTCCCTTGATCATTGTGTTGAGAGAGGACAGTCCCTACCCCAAAGGCAGAAGCATCTACCTCCATGACGAAGGGTTTAAATGGGTTTCTGTGAAATCCTATTTTGAGATTATGGAAAGTCCGAATGGTTTTGTTAGTCCAGTGTCTGATGTCTGCACCCTCTTTGGTAAGGGGAGCTGCCATGGAAGGGTCCCCAAGTACAAACTGGCAGTAGTAGTTCACAAGGCCTTAAGTCTCACGAGCTGTGTTCAGTCCTGGATGGATCCATCTGTAATCTGTGTCGGCAGACAATGTAGTCAGACATATAGTGGTGTAGCATTGCCAAATCAATATCACTTATGGTTCAGCTGCTGAGTATTTGGGGGGAGTGATTATATTTAAAGTGGAAAACCAGATGCTTGAGCTATTGTATGATGATAATATTGTTCCGTGTTATTGGAATTATATGATGTTGCTGTATGTTCTGATGTCTTTGAAAAATAAAAAGTTAAAAAAAAAAGATTCTTATAGAAGGTAGCACGCAGTTCGCTACCAAAAAGGTTTATTCAATTCTTATAACGTTAAATCACAAGATACATGATAGATACTTGCATAATCATTGTGGATATCCTGAAAACTTGGCCTGTTTGTGGCTCTCGAGGACCAGAATTGGCCACTCCTGCACTACTTCGTTTTTATGCTTTCGATACTTGTAAAATCGTGCTATGACCACTAGAGGTCAGCCCAGTCCAACTTTTAAATAAATAGGGCAAAACCTCGAGCATGAACAAATACATTCCATTTTTATGAATAAGAAATATTCCATTGTGAATAAGTGTATTCCGTTTTTATTAACAAATAAGATGGAATTTCTGAAAAGATATTCTAATTAGGCAACACAAATTAAGTATTATAGAGTTCAGCAAAAAAACATACAGGATGAGTGAAGCCTGATAAGTATGGTAGTTTGGAGCAGTAGAATGGAGAGAAAAATGATTGATTTAGTGCAAGGCTGAAAGAGGAAAAGAAATGAGAGAAAAAGCCTTTTTCTCCAGGGGTGGGGAAAGTGTTTGAAACTGATTTAAGCAAGCTTGAGAACACATTTTGGTATCTGTGTTTCCCACACAAGAGCCAAACTCTGTCTACAAACAGCAAAGCTTTTCTTTTCTGGCTTTATTTAATACTTTTCTTAATCTCTGCCTGCTTTTTGAAAATACGTGGGCCTCTGCTCATGCCCCGGAACCCACCTGTAACCGGGCACTGCAAGTGAAGGCCCATCTGTGACCCACCATGTGGAGCTCCTAGCAGCGCATTGGGGTCTCCTGCTCGACTCACTGCCTCGCTGTCCCTTCTCCTTGGCATGCCTAGTCTCCTGGTGCGCCAATGGCATGGTCTGGGGGAGAGGGAGGGAGGGGAGTGGTCATAACCAGATGAAGTCACGGCCTGCCTAAATAGCCGGGAGTGGGGCACAGTCGCCCTCTTTGTTCCCGGCCAGCCTTAACAGCGGGCTTCACATCGGCCTTAACCATGATCCATTGGGTGTTAACAATCAGAGTCCCAGCAATGAGCGGCAGTGTTTTCCAGCTGTCTCGAGGACAGTAGCAGAGGAGGGACCAAGACATTGCGCATGACTGAGGCAGAGACGCATGTGGCTAAGGCACACTGTCAGGGATTAGAGGGATGCTATCAATGCTGCGGCTTTTACTTGGGCAGAAGGAGAGGCAAGTCGGTGTAAGACCTAGCATTATCCTCCCCCACACACACAGAGAACATGACAGAGACTATGCAGGAGCACAGTCTGCGACCAGGACAACGGGCCCCGCAGGGAAGGGCCAGGCTAAGTCACAGCGAGGGAGAAAAGAGAAACAGCTGGCCGGCCATGGCAGCGGGGAGCATGTTGACAAAGAGACGGAATCGTCATAGAGGCGAACCAAGAGGGAGGCACCGAAACTAGAGATGCTACCCAGAAGAGAGTCCTCCTAATGTGACCCAGAGGGAATAGGTTAGCTTGCAGACCCATAACGCAGCGAGGGATACAAGGATTATATTGACAAAAGCCGTACATGCCTGGCAGCAGGACATCCCCATTGAGGCACTGGCTTCTTCAAACGCACACCAGAGCCTCCACAGGAGTACACAGCCATGAGGTTTCCAGGATTGCAGGGCTATACCAAGGACCCATTTTCCCCAATGGGAGCTGTTGGAGCGGTACAAATGTGAACGGTGCATGAGCAGGCCATTATATCCATTCAGGGGCTGGGCCCCAGGGCTGGACAATCAGCTGGCATGATTTTTGACTCTGCTACATGGCATCAGAGAGCCTCATGAACCCCTGGCTCACCTCACGCTGCTTCCTGCTGGGTCCCAACATCTGCTCCCACAGTGAAGCAGCCCCCTAGGGTCCCCATCATCCACCAGACATATCAGGCCATATCCGGGCCTCTCTGGTACTGGCCTGTGTCCATGCCTGGATTCAGCTCATTGCAAATCTCCAAGTTCAGCCAGAGCATAAGTTTCCACATTACAGCACAAGTTGTAGTAACTAAGTGAAGTAGCCAGCACCACATCACATGAAGCACCAGTCATTCAAAAGCACCCATCATCGACGGACACATCTCAGGTCATTTGGGCTGCATAAATGATCCCAGCGATGCATCTTGGTGTACCGGTGCCACAAACAGTCACAGCAGCCAGTAACGCAGGTGGAACCAGGCTAGGTCGTGTAGCGGTGGAGGGAGAGTCTCACGGGGACACTGGGTGCAATGCGCACATAGATTGTGAGCAGACGGCAAGTAAGAAAAAAGGCAAGGCTAAGTGCAAGCGTAAGGCTTGCACCAGCATAAGTAGCAACTGCTTAGAAACATCCAACTCAGACTCTGCAAGAGATCACAGTCCACCTCTGCCATCAACTGAGGCTGAGAAAGCATCTAGTAGACTCCCAGCCCTGACAACCTTATCTCAACTTTGGGAAAGCATCCCTAGATCCCTCCGCAAGATCAAGTAACAATTGTATATTGACATTTTCAGGATCATAGAAGGAAGGCATTGGAGAGGAGTGCAGAAGTAGGCAAAGATTGAAGATGCTGCACATAGCTCGGACGAGAGTCCCCAGGAACATTATCAATTGGACTCATGCATTCCTGAGAATGATAAGCATTATTAAACAGGACAATCCCTCTCAGTACGGCCCCATGCTATGTTACACAGATACCATCCTCAAAGCCTACAAGGAGTATGACGGCTGATGCGTGGCTGAATTACGACGAGATCGCACAACAAGATGAAGGAGAATTATTTCATGTCCTGGGGCATTCAGGATGTCAGCTTGTGGCTGAAGCAGATGACGCACAAGGCAAATGATGCGTGCCTAGGAAGTACTTATTGTTGAACATACAGGCTGCTGGGACAGCATAGGTGTCTGACAGTGACTGCTGGCACTGCAACAGATCAGCATGCAATTTCCAGGACTGCAAATCCAAGCACATTTGCTCATCCTGCACAGCCCTGCACCCAATCACCAAGTGCGTCAAAAAATCTAGCAGAGAGAGTAATGAAAACATCCAAATAGGTATCACTAATTTTCCAAGGCACCGTCGCCCATAGATCTACTAGCTATTTTTCTTTGACTGCAGACTGCACCACACAGAGAGGCCCGACAGATTGCCCAAGGTTTCCAGGAAGGATTCCTTATCCCTTTCCAGGGTCACATTGTGCAATGTCCCATCTGCAGTTCCACACACAAACATCATTCAACAGAAATTGGATAGGGAGCTGGCTCTAGGATGGATTACTGGTCCATTTACTTCTCCGCCTTTTGGAACATGTTCCTATCAACTTTGGTAGTGGTCCCTAAGAAAGAGCCTAGCAAGTTTCACCCCATTCGGAACATTTCCTTCCCGCAAGGCACATCTGTGAACAATCAGTTTTCCTCTGAAGAGTGCACAGTACAATACGTATCGTTTGATTGTGCCATCCCATTGTTTAGGAAGTGCAGTGCAGGAGCTTTAATAGCTAAGACTGATAATAGTCAGCTTTCAGACTGCTTCCTCTTCACCTGAATGGTTTTCAGTTATTGAGTTTTCAGTTTTGGAATCTTAAACAAATGTATTCTAATGAGACATTCAGTGTCAGGCACCTACTTCAAACTCTTCAGTTCTTTCCTTCATTGGGTGACATCACAACAGGCCAGATCGAGAAATATCGTACATTACCTCCACGACTTCTTATTCATTGGGCCAAGGGAATCAGATTCATGTGTTTGCTTCCTGAAGGAATTCCAATTGGTTGCTGACTATTTTGATGTGCCCGTGGTGCACAAGAAGACTGAGGGGCTGCTACAGTAAGATGGGAGAAGATGGGAGAATTAGAATGTATAGCAGTAAATGATGACATAGACTTAATTGGCATCTCAGAGACATGGTGGAAGGAGGACAACCAATGGGACAGTTCTATACCGGGGTACAAATTATATCGCAATGACAGAGAGGAGCAGTCGGGAGGAGGTGTGGCGCTTTATGTCCGGGATGGCATAGAGTCCAACAGGATAAACATCCTGCATGAGACTAAATACAAAATTGAATCTTTATGGGTAGAAATTCCTTGTGTGTCAGGGAAGACTACAGTGATAGGAGTATACTACCATCCACCTGGTCAAGATGATGAGACGGACAGTGAAATGCTAAGAGAAATTAGGGAAGCTAACCAAATTGGTAGTGCAGTAATAATGGGAGACTTCAATTACCCCAATATAGACTGGGTAAATGTATCATCGGGTCACGCTAGAGAGATAACGTTCCTGGATGGAATAAATGATAGCTTTATGGAGCAATTGGTTCAGGAACCGACAAGAGAGGGAGCAATTTTAGATCTAATTCTCAGTGGAGCACAGGACTTGGTGAGAGAGGTAACGGTGGTGGGGCCGCTTGGCAATAGTGATCATAATATGATCAAATTTGATTTAATGACTGGAAAAGGAACAGTGTGCAAATCCAAGGCTCTCGTGCTAAACTTTCAAAAGGGAAACTTTGATAAAATGAGAAAAATTGGTAGAAAAAAACTGAAAGGAGCAGCAACAAAAGTAAAAAAAAATGTCAAAGAGGCATGGTCATTGTTAAAAAATACCATTCTAGAAGCACAGTCCAGATGTATTCCACACATTAAGAAAGGTGGAAAGAAGGCAAAACGATTACCGGCATGGTTAAAAGGGGAGGTGAAAGAAGCTATTTTAGCCAAAAGATCTTCATTCAAAAATTGGAAGAAGGATCCAACAGAAGAAAATAGGATAAAGCATAAACATTGGCAAGTTAAATGTAAGACATTGATAAGACAGGCTAAGAGAGAATTTGAAAAGAAGTTGGCTGTAGAGGCAAAAACTCACAGTAAAAACTTTTTTAAATATATCCGAAGCAGAAAGCCTGTGAGGGAGTCAGTTGGACCGTTAGATGATTGAGGGGTTAAAGGGGCACTTAGAGAAGATAAGGCCATCGCGGAAAGATTAAATGATTTCTTTGCTTCGGTGTTTACTGAAGAGGATGTTGGGGAGGTACCCGTAATGGAGAAGGTTTTCATGGGTAATGATTCAGATGGACTGAATCAAATCACGGTGAACCTAGAAGATGTGGTAGGCCTGATTGACAAACTGAAGAGTAGTAAATCACCTGGACCGGATGGTATACACCCCAGAGTTCTGAAGGAACTAAAAAATGAAATTTCAGACCTATTAGTAAAAATTTGTAACTTCTCATTAAAATCATCCATTGTACCTGAAGACTGGAGGATAGCAAATGTAACCCCAATATTTAAAAAGGGCTCCAGGGGCGATCTGGGAAACTACAGACTGGTTAGCCTGACTTCAGTGCCAGGAAAAATAGTGGAAAGTGTTCTAAATATCAAAATCACAGAACATATAGAAAGACATGGTTTAATGGAACAAAGTCAGCATGGCTTTACCCAGGGCAAGTCTTGCCTCACAAATCTGCTTCACTTTTTTGAAGGAGTTAATAAACATGTGGATAAAGGTGAAACCAGTAGATATAGTATACTTGGATTTTCAGAAGGCGTTTGACAAAGTTCCTCATGAGAGGCTTCTAGGAAAAGTAAAAAGTCATGGGATAGGTGGCGATGTCCTTTCGTGGATTGCAAACTGGCTAAAAGACAGGAAACAGAGAGTAGGATTAAATGGACAATTTTCTCAGTGGAAGGGAGTGGGCAGTGGAGTACCTCAGGGTTCTGTATTGGGACCCTTACTGTTCAATATATTTATAAATGATCTAGAAAGAAATACGACGAGTGAGATAATCAAATTTGCAGATGACACAAAATTGTTCAGAGTAGTTAAATCACAAGCAGATTGTGATAAATTGCAGGAAGACCTTGTGAGACTGGAAAATTGGGCATCCAAATGGCAGATGAAATTTAATGTGGATAAGTGCAAGGTGATGCATATAGGGAAAAATAACCCATGCTATAATTACACAATGTTGGGTTCCATATTAGGTGCTACAACCCAAGAAAGAGATCTAGGTGTCATAGAGGATAACACATTGAAATCGTCGGTGCAGTGTGCTGCGGCAGTCAAAAAAGCAAACAGAATGTTGGGAATTATTAGAAAAGGAATGGTGAATAAAACAGAAAATGTCATATGCCTCTGTATCGCTCCATGGTGAGACCGCACCTTGAATACTGTGTACAATTCTGGTCGCCGCATCTCAAAAAAGATATAATTGCGATGGAGAAGGTACAGAGAAGGGCTACCAAAATGATAAGGGGAATGGAACAACTCCCCTATGAGGAAAGACTAAAGAGGTTAGGACTTTTCAGCTTGGAGAAGAGACAACTGAGGGGGGATATGATAGAGATGTTTAAAATCATGAGAGGTCTAGAACGGGTAGATGTGAATCGGTTATTTACTCTTTCGGATAGTAGAAAGACTAGGGGGCACTCCATGAAGTTAGCATGGGGCACATTTAAAACTAATCTGAGAAAGTTCTTTTTTATTCAACGCACAATTAAACTCTGGAATTTGTTGCCAGAGAATGTGGTTAGTGCAGTTAGTATAGCTGTGTTTAAAAAAGGATTGGATAAGTTCTTGGAGGAGAAGTCCATTACCTGCTATTAAGTTCACTTAGAGAATAGCCACTGCCATTAGTAATGGTTACATGGAATAGACTTAGTTTTTGGGTACTTGCCAGGTTCTTATGGCCTGGATTGGCCACTGTTGGAAACAGGATGCTGGGCTTGATGGACCCTTGGTCTGACCCAGTATGGCATTTTCTTATGTTCTTATGTTCTTAAAGTAGGGGTCAAGCCAGAAGTCAATCTGTACGTAGAAGGCAAGGACCGGATACAGAAGCAGGAACCAGGAACGTAGACAGGATCAGGTACAAGCAATGAGCTCATGACAAGCATGGAGACCTGTTGCCAAGGCAAGGAAACACTGGCTGGGTCCTTGAATAATAACGTCATTATCCGGGGCCGCGGGATGGATTCCCACCACGGCCCCTTTAAAATCTGGAAGGGCACACTCGCCTAATGGGCAGCATGGTGCTGGATGGCGGCATCTCCCCGCGGACCCGAGGATGGCAGAAGAAGCTCAGGTGCACAGGTGGCTGCCTACTGCCGCGAGGGAGGTCGAACCAGAAGCAGGAGCTGGAAGCCGGGGGTAAGTGGGCCCGGACGCGGGCCTGTCACGGGTGGCACACGCAACATTTTTTACTGTCATAGGACACTGAGCTGATGATTTCAATGTAATGTCACCTATGATGCCCAGATCTTTTATCTTGGTGATAGATCCTAATGTGGAAAATTAAATTGTGTAACTTCAGCATGGGTTATTATTTCCCTAGATCCATCAACTTACACTTGTCCTGATTATATTTCATCTGCCATATGGACCCCCAATCAGTCTCGTAAGGTCCTCCTGCAATTTATCACAATTCACTTGTGATTTAACTACTCTGAACAATTTTGTGTCATCTGCAAATTTGAATTACCTCACTCGTCGTATTCCTTTCCAGATCATTTATAAATATATTAAAAAGCACTGGTCCAAGTACAGATCCCTGAGGCACTCCACTGTTTACCTTTTTCCACTGTGAAAACTGACCATTTAATTATACTCTTTCTTGTCTTTTAATTGGTTTGCAATCCACAAAAAGACTTTGCCTCCTATCCCATGACTTTTTAGTTTTCTTAGAAGCCTTTCATGAGGGACTTTGTCAAACGCCTTCTTAAAATCCAAATACACCATATCTACCAGGTTCACCTTTATAGACATGTTTATTAACCCTTCAAAAGCATGTAGCAAATCTGTGAGGCCAGACTTCCCTTGGGTAAATCCATGCTGGCTGTGTTCCATTAAACATTGTCTATCTATATGTTCTGTGATTTTATTCTTTATTATTCTTTCCATGATTTTTCCCAGCACTGAAGTCAGGTTCACCGATGTATAGTTTCTTGAATCACCTCTGGAGCTGTTTTTAAATATTGGGGTTATATTGGCCACCTTCCAGTCTTCAGGTACAATGGATGATTTTAATGATAGGTTACAAATTACTTGTAATAGGTCTGAAATTTCATTTTTGAGTTTTCAGAACCCTGGGGTATATACCATCTGGTCCAGATGATTTGCTGCTCTTCATTTTGTCAGTCTGGCCTACTACATCTTCTAGGTTGACCATGATTTGGTTCAGTTTATCTGAATCGTCACCTTTCAAAACTATCTCTGGAACTGGTATCTCTCCAATATCCTCATCAGTAAACACAGAGGCAAAGAATTAATTTAGTCTTTCCATGATGGCCTTACTTTCCTAAGTGCCCCTTTAACCCCTCAATCATCTAATGGTCCAACCAACTTCCTCACAGGCTTCCTGCTTTGGAAATATGTAAAAACGTTTTTATTATGAATTTTTTCCTCTATGGCCAACTTCTTTGCAAATTCTCTCTTCATCTGTCTTATTAATGTTTTACATTTAACTTGTCAATGCATATGATTTTTCCTATTTTCATGAGATGAACCCTTCTTCCAATTTTTGATGGAAGATCTTTCACCTCACCTTTTAATTATGCTGGCAATCGTCTTCCTTCCACCTTTCTTAATGTGTGGATTACATCTCAACTGTGCTTCTAAGATGGTATTTTTTAACAATGTCCACACTTGTTGCACACTCTTAACCTTTGTGATTGCACCTTTCAGTTGTTTTTTTTAACTACTTTTCTCATTTTATCAAAGTTTCCCTTTTGAAAGTGTAGTGCTAGAGTCATGGATTTACTTATTGTTCCCCTTCCAATCATTAATTCAAATCTGAATTTGTTATGATCACTATTGCCAAGCGGCCCCACCACCCTTACCTCTCTCATCAAATCCTGTGCTCCACTAAGAATGAGATGTAAAATAATTCCCTCTCTCATCAGTTCCTGAATCAATTGACCATAAAACTGTCATTTATTCTATCCAGGAACTTTTATCTTTTTTGTAAGTCCTGTTGTTACATTTACCCACTCAATATTGTGGGTAACTGAAATCTCCCATTATTACTGCACTATCAATTTGGTTAGCTTCCCTAATTTCTCTTTGCATTTTATCATTTGTCTTATTATTTTGGCCAGGTGGATGGTAGTATACTCCGATTGCTATACTCTTCCCCAACATGCATGGGATTTCTACCCATAAAGACTCTATTATGTATTTAGTCTCTTGCAGGATCTTCATCCTGTTGGATTCTATGCTTTCCCGGACTAAAGCACCCACCACCGCCACCACACATACACAGACAAACACACCAAGTTGCTCCTTCCTATCATTATGATTATAATTTGTACCCTCGTATAGTACTATCCCATTGGTTATCCTCCTTCCACCATGTCTCTGAGATACCAATTAAGTCTGTCATCATTCACTGCTATATACTATAACTCTCCCAGCTTACTTCTTAGACTTCTGGCATTGGCATAAAGATATTTCAAAGTGTTTTTGTTTGTATTAATAGCTTGCTTTTTAGTTGACAGGGATCATTTGGAATCTCTTAGCTCAGGTGATTCTTTACTTATAAGCACATGGACTACTTTTGCTTTTAATGGAACCTCTCTGTTGGGATGCCCTAACTCTCCTGCTTCATTAGTATCCTTCAAAGATACCCTCCAAACCATGTGCTGCTGAGCATCTGTTGGCTTTCCCCTTTGTTCTACTCTATTTCCTTTTTAAAGGTTAGTACCAGCAGCCTGGTTCCACCCTGGTTAAGGTGGAGCTCATCCCTTTGGAAAAGACTTCCCCCTTCCCCAAAAGGTTGCACATTTCCTTACAAAACGGAATCCCTTGCTCTTCCTTGCTCCATCATCTCATCTATTCATTGAGACTCCAGAACTCTGCCTGCCTCTGGGGACCTGCGCATGGAACTGGGAGCATTTCAGAGAATGCTGCTCTGGAGTTTCTGGATTATAACTTTCTACCTAAATGCCTAAATTTGGCTTCCAGAACCTCCCTCCCATGGTTTCCTATGTCGGTGGTGCCCACATTTACCTCAACAGCCAACTGCTCCTCAGTACTGTCTAAAATCTTATCTAGGTGATGCATGAGGTCTGCCACCTTCGCACCTGACAAGCATGTCCACCAGCCACCCTGCTCTCTACATTCCTAATAATCACTCCTGTGTTTTAGATAAAAGACTTATGGATTATTAGTGTGAAAGTGTCTCTTGTCTATAAATCAAAGAATGAGATAGGGATATGAGGGAGAGGGGTGGAAGGGAGGGAAAGACAAATACACATAAACTCTAATCTATTACCTACCTTTTGGCTTGCTTTTTATAAACACACACACACACACACACACACACACACACACTTTACCTCTCCCCATAATTTTTTAAGTTCTAAAATTTCCTAAAGCAATATTTACTGATCTGTTCCTCTCAGTGCTCCCATTGATGTTCCTGATTATTGTGGAATTACAATGGCAAAATGTATAAGAATGCTTGTAATTTCTTGGATGGGGTTTCTTTTTCTTGTTCCTATTTCTTTTAAAAGTTTCTTGAACTATAAAATTGAAAACTATTATTATAAAAAAAAAGTTGGATTTACGACAGATGGAGAAATCAAGTGAGAAGCTAAACAGTGAAAAGAGTTTATAAGACCAGATCAAGACATCTGGTCTGGTCCAACTTAAGCCTCAGACAACAAGGAATCATGGTCCAGGTGGAGCCTGCTGGGAAGAAGTATATCTAGCCAGGCCCAGGACCTGGAGAAGGCTCAGTCTGTGAGGCTGTAAGTGTTATACTATTTCTTTGTTTTTAAACTGCAAAGAGGTGCAGAGCTGTTTTCTGTTTCATTTGTGAATTAATAAAGTTCATGAAAATACATCCAGAGCCTAACTTGCATCTATCCTCTGGCTATTCTGACTGCATACAGTACCAGGCCTGGCACGTCCGGGTGTGCATACTGTGCATTTGCACAGGGCATCCCCTCCCCCCCCCCTCCCCTCCCCCCCCTCCCCGGGGGGGGGGGGAGGGGGCAATGGGCTGGCGGCAGCAAGAGAGACCGCAGGGCCACCAACGGAGTTCAACCCGTCGGCAGTTGAAGGAGAGAGGCCACCGGTGACTTGTGCTCCACTGGTGGCCTCTCTCCTTCTTCAGCCAATGGTGGCCTGTGGCCTCTCTCCTTCCTTGCTGCTGAACTCCACTGATGGCCTCTCTCCTTCAGCCAGTGGTGGCCTGTGGCCTCTCTCCTTCCTTGCTGCTGAACTCCACTGATGGCCTCTCTCCTTCTTCAGCCGGTGGTGGCCTGTGGCCTCTCTCCTTCTTCAGCCGGTGGTGGCCTGTGGCCTCTCTCCTTCCTTGCCGCTAAGTTAAGCTCCGCCGGTGGTGAGGAAGGAGAGAGGCCACAGGCTGCTGGCAGCTTACGAAGGAGAGAGGCTGCTGGTAGAGATCATCCCGCCGGCGGCTGAAGAAAGCAGGAGGAGGACAGAGACCGCCGGTGGAGCACAACCTGCCGGCAGCTGAAGAAGTAGCCACCGGCGAAGCTCAATCCACTGGCGGCTGAAGGAGAGGCCCATGTTTTTGTGCATGTGCACGTACCCGCACATAACTTCCGCTCTCCCACCAAGCAGGAAGGCTGTTGGGCTGAGGTGAAGCTTATCCCTTCAAGAACTGATGACAATAGAAGGCAAGGTATGTATTTGTGTGAGCTTGTATGTGTGTATGAGTGAGAGTGTGTGTGTGTCTCTGTGTGAGCACATATGTGTGTGTGAGAGTCTATGTGTCACATATAAACTCTCAAAGGCGCAAACACACACATATACATAATGTATCTGTGAGGGAGAAGGAGCCTGTGGATGTGAGAAAGAGAATGTATGAGAGAATGAATGTGTTATGGTGCATGTGTGTGAGAGGGAAGATAACATTTATACAGCCTTACCTCCCCCAATCCATGATGATCTCAGGGTAACTAGAAATCAAAAGATCGCAGGGGGGGGGGGGGGGAATAGAACATTTTTTAATTATTGGATTTTTTATTCCTCAGATGTTTTGAAATATTTTATTGATGTTGGTTAAATTTTGGATGCTCTTATTCATTAACTGGTTTGAAATATTTATTCTTTTTATGAATATGATTTTACTATTATGACTGATGTTTTATATTTCTTGATTTTATTATTTAATGTTTTATAAAGAACGGTAATGTTTCTGTTTTTCCATTGTTGCTCTGCATGTAGAGGCTGGCTTGTTGTGGGTTCCAGTTCAGTTCTTCTCAGCATGTTTCTGTTTATACTTTTTGATCTCTTCATTCTGTATTTGGTGAGGCTCTGTCTGTATTCTGCATATATGACTGAGGCGAAGGGATGGGGCTGTACCAGTTTTTAAAAATATAGATTGCAGGAGAGAGCTGGGCTTTATTTGATGGGCCAGAGCGGAGACTCAATGAATCGTTGGGGGGTGGGGGCAGCACAGTAATTGTTTGCACAGGGCAGCAAAAAACCTAGGACCGGCCCGGTGCAGTATCACAGTGGGCTAATGGGCCAGCTTGATGTGCAAAGGTCTTTAGCCAGAGTCCCCAGTTTCCTGTGGCAGAATGTTCAAGATTCAGCAGCAAGAGTTCCCAAATTCTATTGCAGATTTTTCAAAATTCTGCAGCAATTATATGGCAAATTTGCATAATGTTGCATATGTTTGCAACTTAAATGTATTTTTTAACTTTATTTTTATAAAGTTATTTTATAACATTTCTGTGTCCAGTAAGGTTGTCCATTTCCTCGTCCTGTTTAACTGAATGATCCAGGCGGGGGTGCACTTGTACCTTTCATACTGTTCCCAATGATTCTTTTCTGGGGTAGGCGGGTGGGAGAGGAGCAGTGCACTGAGTGCCGTCCCATTGCCACCAACGCATTTTTGTTTATAGAGGAGGTCCCTAGTCTCCCATGTGAATTTGGCTAGGAATGGCCAAATCTGCAGCAAGGGCCATATTTTGCAACCCTTACCGTGGCTGTGGAATTGTGGGAAGAATAGGGACCCTGACTTTAGCCAACAAAAGCCACAAGCCCTGCAGTAAGGCAAGGAGGAGGGATGGGAGACTGAGACAGGGTGTGTATGTATGTGTGTGTGTGTGTGTGTGTGGGGGGGGTAAGTTGGACTGGAAGAGGTGTTTAGGAAGAGTGAACACTCCCCCTCATGTATCCTCTATGCCCAGCCCCTCCCTCCTCAGCCTGACTCTGTGTATTTTTTTGTTACAATGCTCCCCTGAAGGAAAAGAGACTATAAGGAATTAAAAAAGAAAAAAAAGGATTAGAACTGGTGCAGGAGTATTTGGCGTCTTAGGCGAGCCTTCGGTCATGCACCCCCCACTCCCAACTTGCCTATTGGTGAACGCTCCAGCACAGCGCTCCCTTCTTTGACAGTATTGGCTTTCCCTCTCTGAGCCTTGGGCTGGTGAGATTTTGCCGCTCTAAGTGACTGCTTAGTTTGCCTAATGGAAGCCCTGGCCCTGAAAAGGATGACAGAATGGAGGGAACAGAGGGAAAGTGAGTGGAAGAAAGGATGTTTCAGGGGTAGAGTTGACAAATGTATCTGTTTCTGCTGGTCAGACAAATCCTTTTTACCCTCATTGTATAGACAGCCTCACATTCCTGCTGTTCTTAGAGAATCAAAACAACACGATAGAGGGCCCAACAGTAAAGGTGTGCTCTGCAGAGCAGCAACACGTTACCTGCAGTTTGCATTCAGACTTTATTCCTGCTGCAACAAGGAGTTTTGTGCACAAAAAAAAAATGTGTGTAAAGCTGTTCATTGCTTAGTATCCTCACATGGAAATCCCTTACTAACGAAGGCATTAACTACGACTCCCCAATGCAGAGAGGCGCCCTGGATTAACTCATGAACGCTGGAAGTTTTACTCCTGCTCAGAGGCAGGGTAAAGTTTCCGGCGCGTTAGTCTGTAGGCAGAAGCAGGCGTGCCGGGAGCTGCTTTCCGTGCACGCAGCGTGTTTCTGCGCATAAACATGATTTATGTGCACAAAAATGAATTTTTTTTCGGCACTTGACAAGACACTGTTCTTAAGAGCTCTCAATTGCTCTGTTTTTTGGGTCAGTGCCAGCCCATTCATTTACATCATCGGCACCAACAAGCTGCCCCGTGTATCTGCAACAACCAAGGATCATGACTCAAGATTGGCCAAATCTGTCTTTTTTTTTTTTTTTCACATTTTGGGCCTAGTGTCCTAAACTTCTATTTTCCATTTTATGTGAAAGTGAAAAATGCTAAGTATACAGAAAAACAACTTTTTTCTGTCTCACCTTTATCCAGTGGCGTGCCATGACATTTATAGTGGGGGATTCAGTCTCGCTCCTTCAGACCCCTTCCCATTTCCAACTCCCCTCCTCCCCAACTCCTGAGTCACCAACAATCTTGCCCCTCCCTAACCTATCAGCTGTCTAGCTCCCTCTATATCAGTGGTTCTCAACCTTTCTAATGCCGTGACCCCGCAATACAGTTCCTCATGTTGCGGTGACCCCTCGCCCCACCCTCGCCCCGTGAGGGTGGGGTGAGGGCGGGGCTTTGGTCATATGGGGGCGGGGTTATGGATGGGGTTGGATTTTAGTGCACACTTATCATTTAATTATGACATTTATAATGTGAATGTAACTCAACTCACCATAGGTTCTCACATGCATGGCACACTGACCCATGATCGTCACGGGGCTAGATGTAAAAGTACAGTTTGTATCCACAGGAACCCCCCTGACCCACAATAATGGATGTAAAGCAGAATTATGACATTCCCCATACAACTCACCCTACAAAAAAGATATTCTGGTTCTAGTGACATCTCAGTAACAGCAACTCAAACTCCTTCTATTTCCAGGCTCAATAGCCCTACTTATGAAAAGACAGCAGTTTACCACCAATGCATGTCCTCTGAGAAAACACAACAAATAAGACCGATACAAACGCTTACATGCTAGCAAAATATTTCATCTCGGTAACAGACACAGAACCGACCTAACATACTCCCAGGATCTGTAGTAATGCACATAAACTAATCTGTACACAGTTACACCTGTATTATGGAATACACTCAAACAGGAGCAACCCTATCTATGAAAAGGCAACACTACAAATATTAAATCAGGTCCTAAAAACCAATACACCTCTTATTAGGAAAACAGAACTAGCAAGCAGCTATAGATCCCCACACAGAAATAATTGTAAAACTATACTATACTAATAAGCAGAATAAATGTTTCAAAACAGCTATGAACACCCAACAATTAAAAACGCATAAAAACTATTAAACATTCTCCAAACACCAATAAAATATTTCAAAAAAGCAGACATCACACAATTAAAATGGCAGTCAAGAAAAATAAACTTAAAAAGCCACCTTTACTTACCCCCTCCAGCAGCTCTCCTACTCCCCTTCCCTGCAGGCCGTGGCACTCACCAGAAGCAGCAGTAGAAGCTAAGCTCTATACTTATGGTCCTCTTCCTTAGTGCCCATGTCTCTCACACACACACACCATACCAGTCATGCCCCCATGACCAGTTTCTGTCTCTCACACACCAATCATCTCCCAAACAGTCTTTGGCACACACACACCAGTCACCTTCCTGAACAGTTTCTCTCATGCCATACACACACACACACACACACAGGCTTCCCACTCCCGTGTTCTACTTACATATACGGGCTTCTCACTCTCATAATCACTTTCTCACACACACACACACCAGTCACCTTCCTGAACAGTTTCTCTCATGCCATACACACACACACACACAGGCTTCCCACTCCCGTGTTCTACTTACATATATGGGCTTCTCACTCTCATAATCACTTTCTGTGTCTCTCTCTCTCTCTCTCACACACACACACACACTCACTCACTCACCAGTCTCTCACTCCCATGCTTGTTCTCTCCACATGCACAGGCTTCTCATTCCCATAATCACTTTCTCTCTGTTACACACACACCAGTCTCTCTCATTTCCATGCTCACTCTCCACGTGCACAGGCTTCTCATTCCCTGAATCACATTCTCTCACATTCACACACACACACCAGTCTTTTTCTCTCACACACACCATCACCTTACCAAGCAGTCTCTCTCTCTCATGCATGCACACTCACCCTGGTTTCTCACTCCCATGCTTTCTTTCACCCCCACAACACCAGGCTTCTTACGCCCATGCTTTCTCACATACCCAGACTTCTCCCTTCCATGCTTTTTCTCTCTCTCACACACACACATCAGTCACCTCCCTGACTAATGTCTCACACTCTCACACACACATCAGTCACCTCCCTGACTAATGTCTCACACTCTCACATACACATCAGTCATCTCCCTGAGCAATCACTTTCATTGTCTCTCACATACACACACACACATCAGCTCTCTGACCAGTCAATCACACACAGGCTGGCTGGCTGCTTCTCTCTCTTTCTCTCACTCACTCCCTCTTCTCCCCCGAGCACAAATGGGAGCTGCAGCAGCCTCGCTGGCCAAGAAAGAAGAATCCCATCGGCCGCGGGAGGCTCGTGCTGCTCTCTCCTTTCTCCATTACCGGCTGCTTCAACTGCTCGGAGGCCGATGCTGCAGCCGCCGCTGCTACTTTTTCGCGCGGCGCGGCTCTCTCTCCTTCCCGCGCACCACGATTCACTTCCTGTTCCGGGTCACGGGAGAGGGGGGGGGGGCAGGCGCAGGAAGAAGAAAAGGCCCAGCCGCAGGTGCAGAGCTTCTTCTAGCGCCGCTGCCGTTCCCGCTGGGCTTGAACGTGCTGACAGCCCGGCGGCAACGGCAGCGGGAGAGACCGGGAGCGCGCGACCCCTGCGTTTTGGGCGTTCGACCCCCGCCGGGGTCGCGACCCATAGGTTGAGAACCGCTGCTCTATATCCTTTCCCCAACATACAAAAGACAGTTGGAACCCATATGGCATTAGGCTTATTGTAATCTGCATTGGATGTGGATCTGGCCCTCAGAAAGCCATGAATAAACAATTATAATATAGTAAACCTCCCATACTGAAACAGCACTAACTACCAGCACTCAAACAGTAAAACCTTCTGTTTAAAAAGGCAGCAATGCAAATATTACATCAGGCCCTAAAACATTTATACACCACGTATTAGGGAAACAAAACAAGCCAGGCTGCCTAAAAATATCTGCAAAATAAATACCTTTACCTAAAAATATTGTACAAGAGCTTTTACACCTACATAGGCCTCTTCTTCAGGTATCAGATTAGAGATATTCATATCTAAAGACCAGTCCTGTATTGTCTAAATAGCTCATGTACAGTATTTTGGGATAATATTTACATAGCTCCAATAAAAACTATCACAGGCTGCCAAGAATACAGTTTATCCTAAGAGACAAATCTGCCATATCAAAACAACTCCCAAGACACAAACAGCAACAACCCTATCCAGGAAAGAGCACCACTGCAAATATTACATCAATAAAACATTTAAAAACAGCAGACATATCAAATAACATCCAACAATTAAAACTAATAGGGTTAAAAAAAAATCCTCTGCTCTCCATACCTAGGAACTTTTGATTTCCAGTCATCTTGAGATTGTCCTGGATTAGTTGGGGGAGGGTGAGGGTATACAAATTTTATCCTCTTTTTCTCCTTCATACACACACTCTTTCTTCTTCACACACGAAGGGGAATGGTTAATAAAACGGAAAATTACATAATGCCTCTGTATCGCTCCATGGTGAGAACGCACCTTGAATACTGTGTACAATTCTGGTCGCCGCATCTCAAAAAAGATATAGTTGTGATGGAGAAGGTACAGAGAGGGGCAACCAAAATGATAAAGGGGATGGAACAGCTCTCCTATGAGGAAAGGCTGAAGAGGTTAGGGCTGATCAGCTTGGAGAAGAGACGGCTGAGGGGGGATATGATAAAGGTCTTTAAGATCATGAGAGGTCTTGAACGTGTAGATTTGAATCGGTTATTTACACTTTCGGATAATAGAAGGACTAAGGGGGCACTCCATGAAGTTAGCAAGTAGCACATTTAAGACTAATCGGAGAAAATTCTTTTTCACTCAATGCACAATTAAGCTCTGGAATTTGTTGCCAGAGGATGTGGTTGGTGCAGTTAGTGTAGCTGGGTTCAAAAAAGGTTTGGATAAGTTCTTGGAGGAGAAGTCCATTAACTGCTATTAATCAAGTTTACTTAGGGAATAGCCACTGCAATTAATTGCATCAGTAGCATGGGATCTTCTTGGTGCTTGGGTAATTGCCAGGTTCTTGTGGCCTGGTTTGGCCTCTGTTGGAAACAGGATGCTGGGCTTGATGGACCCTTGGTCTGACCCAGCATGGCAATTTCTTATGTTCTTATGTTATGCTCACACACACACACACACACACACACACACACACATACACATACACATACACACACACACATACACATACACACACACACACACACACACACACACACACAAAGGTACTCTCTCTCCCTCACACAAACAAAACACTCTCTCTCACTCAGTGGCTCTCTGACCCTCACACATACAAAGGCACACTCTCACACTCAGTGGCTCTCTCCTCTTATACAATCACTCACAGGCAATCTCACACTCAGTGGCTCTCTTTCTCACATACTCTTCCATACTCTAGCTCTTACACAAACAGGCACTTTCTCACACAAAAAAGACACTGTGACACTCAGTGGCTCTCTCCCTCCCACACACCCACCCAGATACTCTCGCACTCATTGACTCTCATCCCCCCTCATCCCCCCTCAGGCACTCTCTCGCACTCAGTGGTTCTCTTTCCCTCACTCATGCATATACACATACTCAGGCACTCTCTTACATTCAGTGGCTCTCTCCACACAAGCACACACATACAGACACAGGTACTCTTTCACATTCAATCGCTTTTTCTCCCTCTCCCACACACACACTCACATACTCAGGCATTCTCTCACATTAAATGGCTCTCCCTCACACACAGACACACTCTCACACTCAATGTCCATCTCTCCCGCACACACAAAAAGGGACTATCTTACACTCTGGCTTTTACACACTCGGGCACGCTCTCACACTCGGTGACTCTCTCTTCCTCAGACACACAATCATGATCAGTCTCTCTCCTTCACACACACACGCACACACACACACACTTGGGCATTTTCTCACATTTAGTGGGTCTCTGCACACATACACACAAATACAGGCCCTGGCATTCTGTCACACTCAGTGGCTCTCCCACACACACACATACATACACACACATAGTCAGGCATACTCTTACATTCAGTGGCTCTCTGCATGCGCACACACACACACACACACATGTATTGTCACTCTCACATTCCATGGCTCTCTACATCCACACACATCCACACACACGACGCACTGGCACGCTCATATTCTCTGGCTCTCTGCGTGCACACACACACACACACACACACACACACACACACACACACGACGCACTGGCACTCTCACATTCAGTGGCTCTTTGCATCCACACGCAAACACTGGCACTCTCACATTCATTGGCTTTCTGCATACACAGGCACTCTCTCACATTAGGTGGCTCTCCCTCACACACAGACACACTCTCACACTCAATGTCCATCTCTCCCGCACACACAAAAAGGGACTATCTTACACTCTGGCTTTTACACACTCAGGCACGCTCTCACACTCGGTGACTCTCTCTTCCTCAGACACACATTCATGCTCAGTCTCTCTCCTTCACATACACACACACACACACACACACACACACACATATATAGACATACTTGGGCATTTTCTCACATTTAGTGGGTCTCTGCACACATACACACAAATACATGCCCTGGCATTCTGTCACACTCAGTTGCTATCCCCCCCCACACACGCACACACATACACACACATACTCAGGCATACTCTTACATTCAGTGGCTCTCTGCATGCGCACACACACACACACATATGTATTGTCACTCTCACATTCCATGGCTCTCTGCATCCACACACATACACACACGCTTCGCACTGGCACGCTCACATTCTGTGGCTCTCTGCGCGCGCGCACACACACACACGACGCACTGGCACTCTCACATTCAGTGGCTCTTTGCATCCTCACGCAAACACTGGCACTCTCACATTGAGTGGCTTTCTGCATACATGGGCACTCTCTCACATTGAGTGGCTTGCTTGCTCTCAGACACACTCACACTCACTCTCACTCACACTCACAACACAGGCACTGGCACTCTCACATTCAGTGGCTCTCTGCACACACATGCACACACACACACACTGGCACTCTCACATTCAGTGGCTTTCTGCACACACAGGCACTCTCTCACATTGAGTGGCTTGCTTGCTCTCAGACACACTCACTCTCACTCACATAGGTTCAGGGCCTCCCCCTCTCTTCGCTTTGCCACCAGGTCACATGTCCTCTCTTATTCAGCCCTCCCGCAGTGGCTTGTTGGGACTTTTCTTCAACTGCCAATAGGATGGGCTCCTTTGGTGGCCGCTGGGTTGCCAGATCACAGGTTCTTTGTGGCATGGATTGTAGTAGTCACTTTGGTGCAATGTGAACTCCTGCTGCCGTGGGCATGATCTCTCGATGACATTCACTTGTATGTGACTCCTGCTGCCGTCTTTGGTAGTAAGGAAATGACGGTTGAGTGCAGCATCAGCTCAGGCAGGGTTTGGTTTATCCCTAACCCGACTTGAAAAACCCCCCACAAAGAATAAAAAAAGGAAATAAAGGAAATCATCCAGGGCGTATGGTCAAGGCCTTCCCTTGAAGGCCTTGATCATACACCACTACCTTTATCTAACATTTTCTATTTCTCCTTCTATGTGGACTTAGCGAGAGTGGCTTTGCTTCCTGTTATTTTCTTTTCCTGCCTATGAAATTTGTTTGCTCTGTGTGAGGCATTCTACCTACTGGGATCATTATCTGTTCCTTTTCGCTTTTCTTTTTTGCCTGCCTGCCTGCCTCCCATCGTCTGTATTTTTTTTTTCTGGTCAATTCACTCAGCAATTACTTTTTGTTTTGCATTCTCCTCATGTGGCTGAATTCTATGATTTTCTTCGCAGTTATTACTCTCTCTAAATGTACTAATTAGTTTAATGCAACATTTTGTGAGGAGAGATACCGACAATAATAATGCAAGATGGTATAGAGAACTAGTGTTGAATTCAGGCATGCATATTATTATTTCACATTTGTATATTACTCTTCCAAATAAGTTCAGTGCAATGTACACAGAAATAAATCAGTCAATATAGCAACATTATAATAACTTACTATATAATGCTCTTTAAATAAATCATAAATAATTATAAAATAAGTCATATCCCCTTGGGATCACTGCCCTCATGCCTCCCTGCAAAGAAGATGCAAGAATTCAGAATTTTAATGAACATGAAGCCAAATATTTCAGTTACAAATGGCACCATTAGTCCAATTTGGCCTCCCATGACAATATTTCTGAATTCAACAGTGAAGAAAATACAGCTGGAGAGAGGACTGCTATATCTCATCATCCTCCTCATTCTCATCAGTTGATCCCACCTATCTATTTCTTTCAAAAGCTTTCATATACATTCATTTTATGCTGACCAGATTTTAGAGAGGTGCAGACTAGTTTGATGAACCCACAAGAAGTTCAAGGGTTCATCAAATTAGTTGGGTGAGCTTCAAAAAGAAATCCAATGCAAACCCCTCCAATCAACAAAACTGCATCAACATTCCTGCAGATTTGTTCCCTTCGAGGAGGGTCTAAAGAAAAAAGGCAGATTTAATGCAGATTCCCAAAAACCTACAAATCCTCCAGGTTAAAGCACCTATTAAGCTTTTAACCGTACACTCTTCGGTAACACTTTATATTTCTCCTGCCTTATCTTCCTTCCAGCTTGTCGCAAGCTTCCAAGTTCTCTTTCCCTGTTGATTGTAACTTTGACTCATTCCCACCTATTGTTTAGCTCTCGTTTACTTGAATTGTTACTCCAGTTATTCCCTGTTAAATGTAAACCGATCCGATATGGTTATTACTATGAAGGTCGGTATAAAAAACTGTTAAATAAATAAATAAATAAATTTTCTAAGCTATCTCTGTGGGTAAAATAGAACTTTACGTAAATAGCTATGTGTTGGCAGTGACTGGAAAGTATATTTGAACCCTTTAATTGATAGGTGGTCTGCTGGTTGTCTCCCAACATGGAGCAGAAAACTTTGACCAAGTGGCCACACTGCAGTTAAAAGATGTGTGGCGTCGTCATCATCCCTCAGCTAGGGACTATACATGCTATTCCCCGAGGCACAATTCATATGGTAGGCTGGATTATTTTTTGTGTACCCCTAATTTTCTTGCCTCAATAACCAGCTGTAGAATACTCCCCTGTACTCTTATCTGCTCATAACCCTGTGGAAATTGCCCTTAAATTTACTTTGACTAAGCCCACTACATATACCTGGAGGCTGAACACTTCCCTCCTGGGTGACAAAGATTTTTTAAATTTGTTAAAGTGCTCTGTTAAAGAATGTAATTTACATAACTCAGAGGCGAATTACTCCTCAGTCTTAAGGTGGGAAACATTTAAGGCTTTCCTCAGGGGCAAGAGAATCAGTTATGCAAGTCATCTTCAGAAAAACACAGGATGCAAGTGGACCAACTTATGGGTAAAATTAAAGCTCTAGAAGCACAGCATAAAAGAGACTGCTTTAGTAGAACATATAAATTGCTAGAAGCTGGATGCAGGGAGCTTGGAATGTTTGAATTGCACAAGGTTGAAACAGCCATTAAATATAAAAAAATGAAGTTTTATGAGCACGGGGACGAGCCTGGAGTACTCTTAGCTAAGGCAGTAAAGAAAAAGGCTTGTAAATTGCATATTGTTTCTATGAAAGGACCCTCAGTCATTAACAACCACCTGTCCCATGGAAATTGTGTGCCTTTTTAAACTTCTTTACTGAACTATACTCTGACCCTAACCCAGCAAGAGAGGATGATATTCCTGGCTCTCTTACCTGACTGACAATTTCTACTTTGATGGAGGTGCAACGGCATATGCTTGCCACCCCCATTTCTTTGTCTGAATTACAAACTGCTATTAAACTGGGGGGAAGTGCCCAGGGCCAGACGGACATCACATAGATTTTTATAAGACTTTTTCAGTGATATGGCCCCCTTTTTGTTTCTGCTTTTTAATGAGGCTGGACTTTCTGATTTATTTGGGATCCCTGGGGGATGCAACTATTTCTTTGATTTATAAAAAAAAAAAAAAAAAAGGAAGGATCTCACTGAGTATGGCTCCTACTGGACCAGCTCCCTATTGAATTCTGACCTGAAGATCTTAGCCAAACTTTTGCAGCTTCAGTTAGAATTATTGCTGCTCTCATTGGTCCATAGGGACCGAACAGGGTTTGTGAAAAGGAGTGTTTACTGCGAATACTAGGCCGCTTTTTAATATTCTGCACATGTCAAATCAAATTGGTCTTCCTGGTATTATTTTCTCCTTAATTGCAGAAAAAAGCCTTTGCCCACTTACCTTAGTCTTTTTTTCTTTGCTGTGCTTTGGAAAGCCGGGCTCCCCGACCACTTTTTGACATGGATACAGGTTATGTATGCAAAGCCATGCGCTCACCTTTTAATTAACTGGTCTTTATCACCTTTCTTTTCCTTTGCACGGGGTAGGTGACAGGGTTGCCCGTTACCTCCCTTTTTGTTTCACCTGGCTATAGAACCAACCACCAAGGCTATTCACAGCAATCCTGCGATTACTGGTTTTCAGGTAAGTAGGCAGACACATACTATTTTATATGCTGATGACATGCGGATATATTTAATTTTGCCTTGAGTTTCGGGGCCAGTTCTTCTAGAGGAATTAGCGCACTATGGCAAAGTATCTGGGTAGAAAGTAAAATATAATAAATCAGAACTCTTCCCTCTTGACCCCAAGGCTCATATACCCGAGTGTCTGTCAATCTTTAAGGTGGTTCAGGAGGACTTTAAATATCTAGACGTTTATTTTCCTAGAGACCTTAAGGATCTGTATTCCAAAGATTTTGATACTCTTTTTTTCAAAAATTAGGTAAGACTTACTAATTTGGGGAGATTTACTGCTGTCTTGAATGGATAAGAAAAATTTGTTGAAAATGAATATATTGCCAAAACTGTTATATTTGTTTCAACACATACAATGTAATATTTCCAATCAAATTTTTGATGAATTACACAGCTCAATGGCAAAAATCATTTGGCAAAGCAAACCTCATATTAGTCTCCGTCAACTCTGGCTCCCCAAGAAATGGGGGGGGGAACAGCATTTCCTAACTTTAAGATTTACTGTTGGGCAGTGTGCTTAGTGTGTCTTAAGTCATGGTTGGACATACTGATGCATCTTGGTTACAGCTTGAATGACATCAAGTGGATATTTACAATTTATCAATGTTGCCCTTTGTTTCTTCCGTGCCGCACAACCGGCGATGGATCACTAGAAACAGGCCTATTTTAGAGCATAGTCTTCGGGTGTGGTGTTGGGTTTTGGATTTCTTGGGGATGGACTTGGATATTTTATATCCTCTGTCTCCCATATATGGTAATTTTCTGGTATTAGGCCTTAACTTTTTCCTTGGTTTTTTGGGAATGGAAGGACTGTGGCCTTTTCTTGTTTGGCTCAACTGTGGGAAGATGGGTTGTTCTGAACCTTTGGTTCATTTACCAAGGAGTTTCATATATCTGTGCATTCACATGCACAATATATTTGCAGTTAAGACTTTCTCTATCTGACATTGTAGATAGTCTTAGGCCTTAAATGGAACAGAAAGCTTTTTGGGGGATCTAGATGCATTAGCCAAAGGCATAACTGACATTTACTGGGGGACCCTGCTGGGCAAATATGGTCCCAACACCTTGCCACACCTAATTGGTAAAATTCAGACTTGGGCACTGTGCTAGATGTGAAAACGTGGAAGCTCATATGGGCTGCGACTCATCATAGCTCCTTGTGTGTGAGGCGCAATGATTTGATGGTTCGGTTGCTTCACAGAATGTATCACACATCAATTTTTTACTCCAGGATGTTTTCTGGAGCAATCGCCATGTGTTGGAGGGGGTGTGGGGAGGTGGATACATAAATCTATATGTGGTAGTTTTGTCCTGGAGTGAGGCAATTCTGGAGGAGGGTATCTCAGGAGATTGCTGATACTTTAGACCTCCCTATTTTTATTGCTCCTTTAACAGGCTTGTTGAGCAGGTGGGATGGGTCTCTGGTCCCCTGCAAACACAAGAAGTTAGTTGGCCAGCTCTTGTTAGCAGCACGCATGACTATTGTGACTTTTTGGAAAAGGAATCCCTGTCTGGACCATTAATGAGCCCAGATGTGAGACGTTGCTGACATAGAGCATCTCCATTATGCATTAAAAAAAATAAACAATTCAAATATAATAGCATGGGGGTTTTTTCCATGCCTGGATTCCAAACTGCGTGAACTGCTGCTGCCCATCTCCTTGGGCTTGTTGAGGTACTACCTGTACTTTAGAAGAGTGTTTCTGCTCCTTTTGACATTGCTGAACACCCGAGCCTCCATGAAGTGGTAGTTACGTGATCGTGACATCATCGGGTAGTGATGCCAGCATGCCGGGATAAAAAGAGACACCCCAGGCGGGCACCCACCTGGCAGGCTCTCGCCAAAGGGCCTGCCCCTTCGTGTGCCCCTTAGTGGGCTCCTGGACCCTGAATTGTGGACTTTGGTCTTACTGTTTTTTGAGGTACTAATAAGTGAGCTATGTCTCTCCTTTTATGGATGTTGTGTTTTTATTTGGTTTCCAACATGATCCCTGTAGTATTAGGAAGGGGCCGTTATTCAGGTTAAAAAAAAAAAAAAAAAAAGCAAGGGTTGCAACGATTAGTGATTTCCTATCCAAAGCCCCATAACCCAATTTCTCATTCTGTGTTTAGGTCCCAGGTAATTGGTTGTTTGAATTTTGGATATATTAATGCTAGAGCAATCCAGAAGAAAAGTGATATTTATTATTAGAGATTATTTGGTGTCTATGCTACTTGACATTTTGTGTCTTGTTGAAACATGGCATTATAAGCATGACATGGTTCCGCTGAATAGTATTTGTCCTGAGGGCTATATTTTTTTTTTTTTTTTTTAAACGATTATAACATTTACATCAAATGAAATAATCATGTATACAGATGTTACATATATATCTGGAATATACCTATAATCAGATATCAATCACACCAATAACCAAACACATCTGATTCAGCCCACGTCTAGGGGAGAAGGGAAGTTGAGGTTTGAGTAGATGTCTCTTTATTTTAACTACAACTTTACCCTTAACCTATTTAGAATTAGAGTTTTACATTTTATCCCTTAGGAAACGCTGTAGCTGTGAAGGATCAAAGAAAATAAATTTATTTGAATTATAAGTAATTAAACATTTAGATGGAAATTTTAGAAAAAATATAGCATCTATATCCAAAGCTGCTTGCTTTAAAGACAAAAACTGTTTCTATCTGACTTGTGTGGCACGAGATAAATCAGGGAACACCTGAATTTTCTGTCCACAGAAGTCAATATTTTTGTTTTGAAAATATTTACTAAAGAATATATCCTTATCTTTTTTCAGTGAAAAAGTAATCAACAAGGTAGCTCGGGTTGCTATATTATCCAAGGAGTCTTCCAGGAAAGTTGATACTCCAGGACTTGCTAGAGTATCAACACCTCCTTCAGCAGCTAGAGACAATTTCCTTTGAGGAAGATAGTACATTTTTTAAATCACTGGAACACTCAATTGATCATAGGAAAGAATTTCAACTGCATATTTCTTAAATAACTCAACATCCGACATCAATCTAGATATTGGGAAATTTAACAAGCGCAGATTATGTGATCTCATTTCATTCTCTAATATTTCTATTCTGGAATGCAATAACAAATTATCTTTTATGGAGGATAGGTTGGTTGCCTGAAACATTTTTTACAGACTTATCCAAATTTATTGCTACTTGCTCCAACTTATCAGTCCTTTTATCCAGGTCTTCTAATTTCTCTCTTGTCTCCACTGAGAATGCTTGAACCTTAGACATATTACCTGTCATTTTTTTTATCAATATTCATTATCAATCTCCATAAGTCTAACATTGATACATTCTCAGGTTCAGACATTTGTTCTTCCACTAAATTACCTAGTTCAAGTACTGATGGACATGGAACTTTATTTTCCCTAATAATACCTTCAGTACCCATATTATCTTCTCCTACTTGTAAATTCCCCCCAGTGTTGTCAGCCAACCTTAACTCAGTATGGCTTTCAACCCCCAGGGGTGCATTACTAGTATCTGCAACCAATATATCCTCCATCATAGGACACAGGGGAGGATGTAGTTTGGACTTGGGGGTAGAGGGAACTTCTAAAGTAGAGTTTCCCTCTTCTATCCCCCTCTGAATAGACTCCCTCACTCTTACAATGTGGGAGTCCATTGGTCCAATCCTTTTAGACTGCGGAGAAACAGGTGAAGAAGTATAATTTTTAGACTTGCGTTTTCTGCCCATAATATTTTTTTTCAGAAGGGGCGCGCCCCTTTGGCACGTGGCTTCGGCAGCGCACCAGCGGCTGCGCGCCGCTATTCACCTGCTTTTATGAGTCCCTCGGGGCTCCCCCAATGACGTCACTTCCGGGTCACGCCTCCCTCCGGCTCACCTGCGATATCGAAGAGGTAAGAAAAGCAGCAAAATATACAGGCAGCAGTTGTTTCTCTCAGCTACTCAGTCCCCTTCTCTCTCTCCTCCCATTTGAGCGCCGCTATTCGCCTGCTTTTATGAGTCCCTCGGGGCTCCCCCGATGACGTCACTTCCGAGTCACACCTCCCTCCGGCTCACCTGCGATATCGAAGAGGTAAGAAAAGCAGCAAAATATACAGGCAGCAGTTGTTTCTCTCAGCTACTCAGTCCCCTTCTCTCTCTCCTCCCCTGAGGGCTATATTTTTATAGAATAATCAAGTGAAAATGGTAAAGGTGGTGGGATTGCAATATTTTTTAAAACCTCATATGATATAAAACTGCCTTTGGAGTATTGCCCACCAATTGAGGCAGTATTGATAAATGTTTGAGTGGTTTATCTGCATAGTTTATTTCCCCCCAGGATATAATTCTGGAGAGTTATGCCTCCTCTATGATCTAACTAGTAGTCTTGTTCTGAAGTTTGAAAATATTATTGTTGGTGATTTTAATTCACATTTTGAAGTAAGCAACCTTTTGGAACAAAGGACTTCCATTAGTTATTGTAGGCCTTATCATTGAAGCAATTCATAACTGGCTCAACCCATAGGGCAGGGCAAACTTTAGATTTATTATTATGTAGAGATAAGGACCAATCTCGCTTGAAGAATATTTTCCTGCAGGAAGTCCCATGGTCTGATCACACATTGATTGGGTTTAGGTTGATATTTGAAGAAAACAAGACTAAAAAGTGTACTATGAGAGTGAAGATTCCGAGGCAGCCAAATGTTGACAATGATCAATTTAAAGATAATTGGCTGGCTAAGGTGGTGGGTGTAAAATGGGATCAGCTCTCTTTGAATGATATGGTAGAGAAATGGCAATTCTCCCTTTCACAAACATATAATCAAGTTGTTCCTCTTTATGAGGTCTACTCTCGGGAAAAGGATAAATGTTCTGTCTAGTCACATGTAGTGTTGCTGAGATGAAAAGATCTGTCCAGAAGGTTGAAAAGCAATGGAGGAGAAAGAAAGACGGTGAGTCCTTACTTTTATATAAGGAAGCAATGAAAATGTACTGGGAATGTTGTGTTAAGGCAAAATGAGCCTATTTCATATCCAGTTTGGAAAAATCTTTCAATAAGCCACTGGATTTATTTAAGATAGTGAAAAATCTTACACAAGGATCTAGTAATGAGTTTATAAGTTCCGGATTGTGAGTCGTTAGCTGATTTTTTTGATGATAAAATCTTGAAACTTCAGCAGCAAATTGGTCCATTACCTATCGATCTTATGTATTCCCACCAATATTCCCCAGAAACTCAATGGTGTCATTTTGAAGGAACCACACGTAAAGGAAATTGAAGCCAAAGTGACAGCTCTGAAATCAATCAGATCACTTTTAGATCCATGCCCATTCCAGATTGTCAAAAATCTAAAGGACCTATTGTTTGAGGTTATAAAAATGATGATCAATAAATCTTTGGCGAAAGGAGTTCTACCAGACATCTGGAAACAGGCCACTGTAAGGCCTGTATTGAAAGAAACCAAATTATCATCTTTAGAGCTAGCAAATTACCATTCCATTTCTAACTTGCCAACTGTGGCAAAAATTTTGGAAAAGGTTGTGATGGACCAGTTAGAAAACTACATAGAGGAAAATAAGTTATTGGATAGTTTTCAATTTGGTTTCCGAAAGAACCATTCGACAGAGTTATTGCTTTTGTCATTGACTGACATTCTGTTAGGTTGCTTAATCAAAGTCAAACAGGTATACTGGTTCAGCTTGACTTGTCTGCAGCCTTTGATACCCTCCACCAAGATATTTTGATAAGAACTATGTCTTCTTATGGAGTGGGGGATATAGTTTTAAACTGGTTTTGGTGGTTTTTAACTAATAGAATGCAAAGAGTACAGATCGGTTCTACACATTCTACTTGGCATTCTATTAATTGGGGCATACCACAGGGTTTGGCGCTGTCTCCAATGCTTTTTAATTTGTATTTGGCCCCAAATGGAGTCATTTTTCGTACATTGAACATTTGATATTTTATATACGCTGATGACATCCAATTTTTTTTTTACCATTTACCATGTGGTCTTAGTGATGATATTCCTGTTAAACTGGTCCAAGAAGTCATGAAACAGGTACAAAGTTGGCTGACAGAGCATCGTCTATTTTTGAACGTGAATAAGACAAATGTTTTGTGGGTTGGAAAGTGTCCTGAGGACAGGAATTGGAAAGATATTAGGCTGTTCCGATATTATCTGAGATAAAGAGTCTGGGAGACTTTTTAGACTCTGTTACCACTGAAACCACAGATATGTCACGTAATAAAAAGTGCTTTTTATAAACTAAAGCTCATTTGCCCTTGCAAATGTTATTGCCATCAAATTATTTCAGAATCATAATACAATCCTTGGTTCTTAGTCACTTAGACTATTGTAGTATATTGTTTATCGGTCTTCCGAAATCATTGTTACGAGTGTTACAGTTGGTGCAGAATGCAGCTGCACAGGTAATAGTTGGAATATCAAAAAAGAGGGCATGTTTCTCCTGTACTTAAGGAATTACACTGGCTACCAGTTGAATGGAGGTGTAGGTTCAAACTTATGACATTTGTTTTTAAACTGTTACACTTCTCTTCTTCTTGTGTTCTGAAAGACCATATTGTACCCTATAATCCAAGACGTTCCTTAAGACTGAAGGAACTAAATTATTAGTTGTTCTCCAGGTAAAAATGTATAAGAAGGTCCTAACCAGAGGGCGAGTGTTTCCTTACTTAGCTCCTAAAGAATGGAATAAACTTCTAATTGACTTGAGGTTGCAGCAGGCTTACAAGGTTTTTAGAAAGCAATTAAAGGCAGTTTATTTTATGGAAGCCTTTGGATGAAACAATCAGGTTTAATCATATCAGTAAGGGGAAGGAAGAAAGAAAGAAAAAAAAAGGTTTTATATTTTTATTTTTTTATTGATGTGTACTGTCTGGTATAGAATGTATATGTTTAGATTGTATTATTTTATGAATGTTTTATTGTAATCCACGCCAAACTGATCTCTGGAGGCAGCGAAATATAAGAAATTCTAAATAAATTATAGCTCTGCTGTGCATTAAAATTGTATTTTGAAGCCTCTTCTCTCTATTTCCCTCTTAAGCTTCGAAACTGTACTAATTGATAAGCTAGTCTTTCAGTGTATGCACTAGTAATAATAACGGCTAAATGACATGTTAACAGTGTGATTGTACAATGTTTGGTTGCATTGTCTTTTATATTTTGCATGCCTTGAAAAACTGTATAAATAGTTTCAAAAGAAAAAACTGAATTTTGCCCGAGGAAATATGCTTTTAAATTGCCCGCCCTAGGTGCAGGCAAACTTGCGGGTATACTGCTGCTACACACGTAACTTTAACTGTAGTGAGAAGAAGCGTTCCTGTGGATGAGGTTGGGGTAGGGGCTTCAAGTTAGGTATGCACTTTTACATTTTCAAAATTATATCTTGGGATAATTCTCAAAGTCAACGTTGGAGCATATTTTCACTTTGAGAATTGGTGTAAAATCTGCAGGTAGAATTACCCACGGGCTTTGCATCAATGAAGGCAGTTAGAAAATTTCCTAAAAGATTTGGGATGCAGGCCCATAACCCCCCGTCCCCCGAGATTTCGATAATTAAATGACTCAGTCATAATCAGCAGCTTCCCTTTCCCCCCTGAAAGAACAAGCCTTTAAAACAGATATAGGGAGATTCATCAAGCTGCATCAGGGATGTAACTCGCATTAAACAGCATATATATCGTGTGATAAACACTGCCTATTGCACAATATAGCCCTATCGCAGTGATATCACATGATATTTATGAAATCGCATATATTTTAGGCCAGATTCCTGCCCCTATTACAATGAGCTGCTTTGTATGACTTTGGCATGCATGAATTTGCAAATTCATGCAAAGCAGCTCATGCATACTAATCCTATGTAAATAAAATAGTGCAGATGACAACATTTTGTCAGCAAAGTTATTTTATCTACAGCTTTTGGGAAATCAGTAATCTATAGCAGGAGCATAGAGACCCTATTGCACGTCCTGATGCTCTCGCGGTAGATTTGAAGGGCTGTACAGCCAAAACCTACAATGGGCTGTAAAAATAAAAAATGTGATCGGGTTCTAGCAACCCCCGTCCCAATCCCAGGACTGCTGATCATGGTGGCCCTGCCATAAGATGCAAAAAAAAAACAAAACCAAAAATTATTGTTGCACACAATAACGACACCCCCTTCCCGGCACAACCCTGTCCACATATAATAGATTAAAGCACCCCAAAAGTTAGGCCTTCCACCCCCTGGTCCCCCTTCCATATAAATAATAAAAAGATAGTGTGCCCTCTCAATACCAACCTCCAATTCATAAAAAATTCCATTGGTGATATATTTATTTATTTAAAAACTTTTCTATACCGGCGTTAAGTGGTATACCATCACAACGGTTTACATTGATATAGTAGGCCCCCAAGTCTAAACAAAAAAAAAACCCATTGGCAGTGTAGTAGCTCCTCAGACACTCTTCCTACACCCCATTACCTATAAAAAAAAAAACAAACAAACATCAGTGGTCATTGTAAGGGCCCAGGGTGCCCACTAGCCATGGACCCCGTTTGTGCCATTTTCCAACCAGGCCTTGCCTCTGTGACATGACAGGGCCAAGGTCCGGGACCAGCTCTGCTCAATATTGACTTGTGTGATTTTAAGGCAGACCCTACTGGGTATGTTTTGGTTGCATGCTAACACAGTAATATAGTAGGAGACAACAGATGAGGACCAATTGATAAGTTAACCCGGTAACTAGCCGGATATTCAGCGGACCTTATCTGGCTAACTTTAGGGAAGTGATGTACTTGAGCAGACTTATCCAGGCAAGTTTATCTGGCTAGGGCTGAATATTGATGCTAGCTGGATAACTTTCAGCCATGCACCTGGAATTACCCCTCCAACCCAGCTTGTTTTATTTGCCTAAATGTGGATGACCTTTTGGTTACATCACCATTAAGACCTTGGGGAGCCCTTAGTTTAGCTAGAGTAATGCAGGTTAGTGTGAGGGGGAGGTTACCATTCAAATGCTCCCCTCCCCCTCCCTTTGAGAGGTCTGGGATGGCTTCACCCCTGAGAGACTGCATAGCAGCTCCCTACAGAGAGCTTGGTAGGTGGTCCCTTTAGGTTTGCTGAGAGTTAGGAGGTAGAGAGAAGTTTTTCTAGAGGTGTGTTTTCAGGCCCTGTCAGAGGAGTCAGGCAAACCTTGCCTGATGGTCCTGAGCATGGTCGTGAGGGGTTTCCTTTTCCAGTCCACTCACTGGGCCTTTCATGGACTCAGGGACTGGGGTACCCTGTGTCTGGGATGCCCAGGGATAGGGAAGACCTGCCCTTGAAGTGGTGGTTAACCTGCTGTGAAGAGAAACTCCAGTGTTAAATCCAGTTGGGCATAAAAGACTTTTGATTTCAAGATCCAGGAGAAGGTTTTGGCTGCCCTTCCTTCCTGTTTGAAGCAAAGAGAACTGCTTGCTTCCAGGGGATCCCTCCCATCAGGAATTCAGAGAGAAGAAATAGACAGTGTAAGAACTAAGGAGATCCTGAAGGTAGGCTAACCGTGATTAAAGGAAATCAAACATCACTGTGGACACTGATCTGGTGTTTCACCACCCTGGGGAGAGAAAGAAGATTTACTCTCCGTGCCATAGACTTTTACCATTTTCATCAGATTGGAAGGGTTTTTTTTGACCAAGCTAAAGAAACTCTGCCCACCTGGGAGCTCCTCTTAACCAAGCCCTGGAGAGTGGCTGTTTTCCCTGGCCCTGATATGGGAGTCCTGCGCAGATAGCGGGAAAGAGACTGTAGGAAAGGAAATAAGAGAATAATGTTGTGGTGCTGCAGTTTGAGACATTGTGCCATTCATCATCAGTATTTAAACAGTAAAGACTTCAAGTTTGGACACTAACCCCGTGCGTCCAGCGCCTTTATATGGGCACACAGCACAGGGAAAGAGGAGTGACCCCCTCTCCCAGTGATAACCAAGAGGAAGTTAGCCACCCCTGCACTGGGACCCGAAACAACGCCTTTCTTCTCCCAGGCCAAAAGGATTCACATCCTGGGGAAGGGACATCAGAGAAGAGCAAGTCACGGTTCCTGCCCCAAAGAACGTACAAATACTTTTATGGCCCCACTCATGCAGAACAGGCACACCGGGGTGGGGTTACATAAACTTTAGCTGTGTAATAACTTATCTGTGCCCTGAGAGAGAGATGGGAGATTTAAAACTTGGCCTTTGTCTGGGTAACTTAAGTTCCTTGGACAACATTTTTTAATTTCGACCTCATAAATATTAAACAGCAACCGCCGCAGTACTGACAGATAACAGATCAAGGCAGCATTCAGTTCCTGCCAAATGCCAGTTCTTTGCTTAAAAGAAAGCTGGAACCTGTGTGCACTGTACAGTATTTAAAAAGGTTGCACAGCAAATAATAGTACCCACCCCCCCTCTCTTGTTTTGTAATTTGTTTAAAATTCTTTCAGCAGCTCTCCAACGATTCTGGGAGCAGCCAAGTTAGCAAGAGAGTCTCAAGTTACTTCCTGCCCACGGGATCGGTTTGATCCATGTTGGAAGATGTCATAAAAGATGTCACACAAATCCTGCATGATTCCAAACATGGCTGTTTCCAAGAATCTGGGATAATAGAGTAAATAATTCGAAAAAACAACAAACAGTAAAATTTTCAGTTGATACAGGGTAGATTTTTCAGCTTCACAGTACACAAAGGGTGCATCAAATTTATAACTTTAAGTCATTTGTGCCTCTCTCTGTCTCTTCCAGAAACCTGCAGCATCCCATGGATATATCTCCATGATCCACAGATAGTGCCAGTAAAGTTAATAGCTCAACAGTAGGTTCCTATGGCAACATACTATATCCATGACACCATCATACATTGCCAACACCTTATAAGGATCGGTTCTGTAAATATTAAACATTTGTATAATTTAAAAGTATCACTTTAGATAAGATCTCTCTGTAGTTTATATTGTAATCATCCTTTGCATACTGTATATCATTGCACCAACTGCAACAGGTTCTAGTAAGGTACAGTACAATTATAGCTTGACTGGTAGAATTAGTCAAGTAAAGAATCCTTAAACAACATAAAATGCCTCTCTTACATCAGGCATGAATTAATTAGAAAAAGAGAAGGGAACCTGATGATGATGATTTTGCTTTGTTATCCAGTGGATTAAATAATTACAAAAACACTTGGTAGCACTGCCACTTTAAAGAAATGCTCACTCTTGCTTTGCAGCAAAGTCAACAACCTCCTTACATTAAGAGATGCCAAATATTGACCATCGCTGTGACTGCATCTTGTGATCCACAGAGAGGATTACCGCATCTCACCCAGCACATGTAGCAGAGGCTAATCAGGAAGCTGGGGAATCGTGACATGTAGACATTGCAAAGAACATTTAAGTACGTTTGAAGATTAGACACAGAAAAACACATGCATTTATTGGACACATATACAAAAAGGATAAACTGACACAAATATGAAACTAGCTGAAGAAAGAGGGCTGTGAGGTCTTGAAAGCTCATACATTGCTACATCTTTTTGTTGATCCTTTAGAGGGTATCACTATCTAAAAATACTATTTCAATAATTAAACTGAAATAAAGGTACTGATTTAACTTGAATGGCAATCTCTATCAATTATTGAATGTTATTCATTGAATAGTTACTGCAGTAGTTAATAAGTCTGATATTGCAGGCACTGCTTTTTGTGTTCACGCTCACTATCCACTGTCTTTATGGGGGGCAGTATTCAAAAGCTTTTATGCTGGTAAATACATTTACCCAGGTGAAAGCACATATAGAGAATTGCCTTCTCTCCCCAGTATGTGGTGAGTTCATTTATCTGCATGAAGAAAGTGGTGGAGTTAGGTCTGGGGAACGAGAGTGCATGCAGACATTTCATTTTTCAAATCTCTACACGCGCTGCTCTGCATCGTTTCTAAAGCACTAGCAGACATGCGTACACTGTCCAGAAACACCTAAGAAACAGTCCACGCTGCGTGGACAAGACCAACACGCATGACGAACGAGTGAAACTCTCTGGTGCCCTGTTTTGCACCTGCTCCCCTGTAGGCACTAAGTACCCGCAGTGTGCGTGCTGGGCGGAGTTTCCCCTCTGAAGATTCGCTTGCAGGGTTTCTAAACTTTCCTCTGCATTGTTAATTCTTTGTCTGATGGCAATACCCCTCTTTGCTTTGTTAGTTGAAATGGTTTAGGTCCAAGAGGCAGGGGGGTGGAAGCCTGAGGACTCTTCCAGTTCTGTCTTGACCCAATGTTGTTTTGCTAGGTTCCAGCCCCCCCCCCCCCCCCCCCCCCAGGTTTACCTGATCTGCCACAGTCCTGCTTTTCTTCAAATGTCCCTACACTGCTTGGATATCAGCAGTAGAAGTGTTAATCTTTTGCCATATAACTCCCCAGAGCCATCAGGGGTAGAGCAGAGTTTTTCAGGAAATTCTGCCGAAGGTTTGTTAATTTGGCTGCAGATTCAAACACACTAATAGAGTCTAAGATGCTGAACCTGCCAAAAAATTCCAATAAAATATCAGGGGCCTGCAAATGCTGCAGAGTCCAGCAAAATTCTAGAGACGAATGACTTATCTTTCTTGTTGTGTGACCTGTGGATGCCAAGTGAAGCACAGTATTTCTTGGTTACTGCTCTCTAGGGTAGTACTTTGCCAAAACATCATTTCTCAGGCTTCTGAAAACACTCGCTCCCTTGTCTTTGTCCTAAACCCACCCCAGGCACACAAATGTTCTTAACAAAGCAATTCCTGTCATGTATTAGTTATTGCTTAAATAAAATGTCTTACTTCTATTGAATATTTGGAGCAATGGGGACTCATTTTAGTTTTTATAACCAGCTCTTAGAAGCAGATTGTGAAGATTGTTTTTTTTTTTGTTTTTTTTTTATTAAACTGTATAAGACCCAAACTTGTTTTTGTTTTTCTAAATCAAAATGGAAAAATAGAGAATAATAAAAAAAAAAAAAAATTTAACGTGATAAGATCAGTAACTCTTTGTGTCCTAGTGCTCAATATGGGCAATAGAAATTTAAGGCTCTCACTGTCGTTCTGGACCAGATGTGCTAAAGGCATTTGGGCTTTTTCATTAAGACTTTTCCCCATTTTGTTTCTGATAAATTGGGTCCCTTGTGTCCACAGGAGTTTTCCTTTCATTGCGAGCCCTCTGAGGAAAGGGAAATACTTGCAGTACCTGAATGTAATCTTCTTTGAAGTGTCTGAAAGGCGGATGTACGGCCTACTAGGCCCACAGCCAGACTTAAAATTGCCCTCCCCAGGATTAAAATAGAAAGACAAATAGATAAGACCCAAAGAGGAAGAAAGACAGCAAAGCAGCAAGCCCATTGACGTTCTTCAGACCTTAATGGGCACTACTGCTTTGCTGCTTAATGACTAGTGAAGATTTGACGAAAAATTTGGGGTGAGGAAAGTCTCCAAAGATGAAATTTTGTACTATGTTCTCTCACCCTAGCTTGATTTAGGCCTAGATTCACTAATACCGCCGGGCTCTTTGAATCACATGGTACAGGGGGGGCGGGCCTGTGAAAGCCGGCAGCGATCGCACCTCTGCGGTGCGATCGCTGCCGGTTTTTGCACCCAATAGTGCCATCATAAAAGGTGGCGCTATTGGGAGTGAAATTGGCAGTGAAACGGGTTTTTACCTTTTCGCTGTCCGCAATGTCTTCGTGGTATCTGCCCTGGTGCCGCCCTGACTTCTCCTGTTCCGGTCTTGACGCCGCCCCTATTTAGTGATCGCATGCGAAAAGTCCCTTTTCATGTGCGATCGCTTTGGAAAATGACCCCCTTAGAAGAACAAAAATAAGTTTGGGAACCATCAAGCTAGGGTGAGAGAACATAGTACAAAATTTTATCTTTTGGAGACTTTCCTCACTCCAAATGATGTAAAATCTTCACTAAGGTGTACTGTGCTGTTCGTACATCTCACTCTACATGCGAAACTGGCCTCTAAACCACCACTAACACCTCACCTCGACCTATCAGGGGCAGGGGGCCTTCCTATAGAGTTATAAATACTTAACTACTACGAGGGCCTTGTAGATAGTCTCGTTCTCTCTCCCCCACCCTCTCCCTAGCGCAGGAAATGAAAAATGATAATACCTATGCGAAGCGGTAACTTACAAATTTCCATAAACATGCCCCTTTTTGATGACACATGTGTTATTAACTGTTTTTTGATAAATGATGGGGTTAGTTTGCTGTCAATCACAACCCCTAGATCCCTAGCATGATCTATAACAAAATTTTGTCAGTCAACTGAAAATGTCTTAATATGTTCATTATTTAATCTATTACTTAATAAAATAATCTCTGTTTTGTTTTAATTTAAAATGAATTTCAAATGTGACAATAGTTGTTGAATGGTTGAAAAATATATACTTAACAGTTTCAACAACTCTTCTATCGAATTTGTTATTGGAACCAAAAATTGTACATCATCTGCATAAATAAAATAGGTTAAACCCAATCCAGAGAGAACTTTACATATTGGCAGCATGTATAAATTGAAAAGAGTGGCGAAAAGAATGGACCCCTGGGGAACACCTGTATCTATAGACACGTGGTTCAGAAAATGAGGTCCCTATTTTAATTCTGTACCTTCCGCCAAAGGCCCTGTGCTTTTCAAAACAGCTGCAATAAACAAAACCTATGCAGGTTTTTAGACTGGTCCCTGCTCAGAATTGTGTAATACATTATCAGCTTCATTGCAATATGTACAATCCTCATTATCCCTTCTCTGATATGCAAAGTCACTCTCCTAATATCACCAACATATGCCATTTGGTGAAGGGAACACAGTGTGTATGCTCACGCCATAAGGTCAGCTGGAAATCAAATACTTCATTCACTAAGCTGCCTTATTTAAATATGATCTAAACCACTTATGCAACTTAACTTCATAGAAAAAAATGGGACAAGTATAACATTCTCAAGCCACTACTTAAAACAACAGGGAAAATGAAGCACAATTTTTTAGAAAAGTAGAATTAAAAAAAGCAGAATTAAAAAAGAAAAGTATTTAAATAAAGAACTAAAAGAATAAAACATGGGAGCTATTGAATAGGACAGTCACAAAGAGGCTGTTCTTAAAATAGCGACCGCACAAGACCACATATCAAGGGGTTCCCTTGATGATGGGCGTTGAAGATCTCTTAAATAAAGAGAGCGAGGTTGGTTGTTGACTACTTAAAACAAAACAAACACACATCAGGAGCAAAATGAAATGATCATAGAGGCAGATGGAAAGAAATAGAAACCTAATTTCTTTCTCTAGTTCCTTCTGTCCTCTATTTCCTGGCTACCCTAGCCCCCAAGTTCATTCTCCCTGTTATTCGTACCTGCGCTTCGGCCTTCCAGTTATATATGGTTTTTTGTTAAGTTAACCCCTAAGTTTGATGTAAACCGGCCTGATATGAAGCTTGGTATAGAAAAATGTTAAATAAATAAATAAAATAATTAGAAAAAAGCAAAGACATTTTTTTATTTGCTAGATGAGCCATGGAAACTATTTAAGCACCTCTCAAGAGCTAATTAGTAAGGGCACTGCAAACAGAAGACAAATAGCATGGAGCATATATGAAAATATCCCCAATAAAAGCTTGATTCAGAAATCAGAATGTCGACTAAATATGAGAGCTACTTGCATGCAATCCATACCTTTACATGTTGCAGATTGCATGAGCCAAGAGACTGAGCTGATACTATAACAAGAAAGATCCTGCTTCCACAGACAGAGCAACTTGTGGGAATGTTGACCTCTCAAGAATAGCCCATAACTTTAAGTAGGCAGGACATAGGGTAACACTCAAGCTCTAGGGTAGGTTTTCTACAATGTATCTCATTTACATAACTTGGTACTTGCTTAATTATGTTTTCTGAGATGAAGTTTCAGCTTAATTATTTTGCTTTTTGGGATGAAGTTTCAACTCCTTTATCCTTTCAGATTTGAAGATAACACCTAGAATTTGAGTAGTTGATTACTTTGTGGTCTACAGGTTTTTCCTGAGTAGATAAATTATTTTTTCTAAAAGCTCAGTGAGCCTGCAGCGCTTCATCTTACAAAGTGTGAATAGAATATAAAAAAACAAAATTCCCTAGGATAAGTCACATATGTCCATGGTGTGGTGCCCATGGAGGTGTTGCATGGCTGGCAGGTTTGAGGTTGGAAAGAGTTGGGGTTGTGGAGAAACAGTGGTGAAGGTACAGCTGTCAGAGAGGTGGATGCAATGGTGGTATTGCACTGCCTGAGAGAGCTAGGTTTTTTTTTTATTTGTAAACTTACCCATGACCCAAGGTAGTGAGTTAGGGCCAGATAGGGGGGAGCAGTGGAGTGGACTGATGGCTGTTTCCCATGAACAGAAGTGATTTTAGATTGGCTGGTAGTAAAAGGAAAGGAGCAGAACCACTAGCGTTTGAAGCCAGAATAGGGAGGGGCCAGATGGTTGAAAGAAGGCAGCAGTGATGTTTATTTCTAGCTGCTGCCATGAAACATTGGGAGAGTAATGAGTGAGGTAGGGAATTCTGCCGCTGTTGCCACGTTGATTCTGCAATGGGTTTTTGGAGCGATGATGTCACCGATGATGTCACAGACCCAGAAAGAAGTGTCGTGTCCATAGTGTCGCTAGTGGTAATCACTGAAGAAGTTATGTAAATTAAAAAAACCCACAAAATAAAGGCAGGGGAGCCTTAAGGAAGTCCCTCTGTTTGAGAAAAAGGCCCATCCACATTTTCTTGTACACCTAGGAAGCCAGAAGTTTGTGGTGGTGGAATTATCACAATTAGTTGTAGAGGAATTTATAAATAAAATAAGTAAAAATAAAGAGATGAAGATATGATATATAGTCAGAGTATCTTGGTAAGCTCTTGCTAATAAAAAAAAAACAAAAAATCTTGAATAAACTCAGAGTTAACTATGATGCCAATGACACCAGGAACATTAAAAATTGAGACAAAATAGGAACTGGGGTGCCCTGAGAGACCTGCACTACCATGAGCCGTAAAAACATTTGTTTGGGTTAAGAAGATTCATAGACTGTATGGCCCATCCAGCCTGCACATCCAGCCAATTAATTCTGGAAAGTTGGGCACTCCTAAGGGTGTTCAGCAAACAAACCACTTGGCAGACAATACACTTCTGGTGCAATCTATACAGCAAATCAAATGGCAAACATTGCCCAAAAATCACAATCAGTAGAAGCCTGCACACACAGTCCTCCCTCTGACTCACAAAATAATAATTAATACACTTTTTAGACATACCTTCAGTGAAATACGTGGAACATAGGACTAGCTCTACTGTTTACCAGTCTGTAACTCTAGGTCTTCTCAGGATCCTTGGTATCCAAGAGCCTCCCTCCAGCAGCTGCTGTAAGTGACAAATTGCAAATCAGTGAATGTGGCTGCCGTTTCTAGTTTTAATTATTTTAGAACTCTGAGTCTGGGGTGGATTCCATATGGCCCTGGGAACTTGTTACCTTCTTCCCATGCCACGGTGATGTGTTTTAGCACTTCAGAGTCATTATCCCTAAGGGGAAGGCCTCTGGATTTGGAATCACCCCCAACATCATCCCTGGTGAAGGCTGATGCAAAGAAATAATTTGGCTCAGCTGCTATGGCTTTATCTTTGATAACCCCCTTAGCAGCCTTGATCATCCAGAGGGCCAACTGCCTTCTTTCCTGGTCTCTTTCTTTCGATATACTGGAAAAATCTTTTCTTATTATTACTCACCTGCCTTGCAAGCTTCTTCTCAAAAATCACTTTTGGCCTGCCCGATCAATGATCCGAGAAGCATTCATCTATAGCAGGGGTCACCAAACATTTTAAGGGAAGAGCCACAGAGGAGATTTCAAATCATCAAGATGGCCCAGGGGGTTCATCCCTTGGCACTTTCTGAGCGGGGGACAGGGCATATCTGGCCCTTTGGATAATTTGAAATACTGGGAAAAGGACAAACAGGATTCTGAAGGGCATAGAACATAACACACCAGTAATATTTCTAGATGTTCTGGAGGTTGGCAACCTTGTCTCACCCCTAAGAACCCTCTTCCCTAGTTTCTCCTTCCTCTGCCTCCCTAAAGTATGTGGGAGTGCACCCCTCCCCTCTCTTCACTTTCACTCTTACTTCCTCTCTCTTTCATTGACTCTCTTCCTTTCCCTCTCATTCATCCCTCACACCTCACCCCTCTCTCCTGTCAGGCCCTCCTTCTCATCCTTCTGCCTCCCCTCACTCTCTTCTCCCTCTACTCCCTTCCTTTCTCTCTCATTCCCTCCCCTAATTTTCCCTTTTACTTCACTCACCCTACCCCCTCTCATCGTACTCCCCTCCCTCTAAATCTACTCCCTTCCCTCACTCACCCCACTCTTCTCTCAGCCTATTCCCTCCTTCCTTTTCCCCCTCCCTCATGTCCCTTCCCCTTCTCATCCCCTTTCTTCACGCATCCTAACCAGTCTCATCTTACCCACCACCCTCACACTCCTCTCAACCTTTTCCCCTCCCTTCCCTCCCACACTCCCTCTTTTCCCTTCCCTTTTTCACCTCATTCCTTTACTCCTCCTATCCACTCTCCTCCTAATCCCTTCCATTCACTCACCCCACTTTCCTCCTTTCCCTCCTCCCCTTCTCACCAACCTTATTCACATCCTTCTTTTCTCTCCCTTCCCTTCCTTCACACACCCATTGCCCTTAATACTGGCAATAGCTGGCCTCCCTGGCAGTGGTTTTGTTCAGTGCCTTGGGTCCGCGAGCTTTCTGCTGCTGGCAGGGCCTGGCCTTCCCTGCCAATGGCCTCCATCAATGGCGTGGGTCCTAGCATCTCTTCTGCCACTGATTTATAGTATCTAGGAATTTTCTCCTGATACCAGGCCATTTACATAATATTTAAATTAGTATTGCAGTGATTTTTTTTTTAATGGTAATGTCCATGCAAAATCACAGAGTCACAGTAAATTTGGGACTATTTCCTTTAATTTAGAGATTATGCAGACTCAAATATTAAATAATCTGATGACTTCTGCAGATCAAGAGGTTAAAATTAAAGCCTTAGAGTCTCATGATTTATTGCTTCAAAATTCTCAAGCTGCTGTAATGAAAAATATTAGTGCTAGTAAATAGGAAAATTGAAATTCTTGAGAACAAGTCTTGTTCCTTGAATTTTTGTTTGTTAAATTTGATAATCACTTGTGGTTCTCAGGTTGTTAAAAACCTTATTCTTTGATTTTATTTTTGTAATAAGGGGAGGCTCTGTCCTTGGGACAGCAGTCAGAATGTTCCCTGATGTATGCAGGTAAGCACACTTACAGGCTGATGTAGTATGGTGTGCTGGCCGCAGCGCACGGCTCAACATGCGGTTGGACACGCTTTTTGGACACGCAACCATAGCCCCCAATGCAAAACATGGGTTAGCACATCCAAAACGCACACCCACTCACCCGCGTAGATAATAGCGCTCATCACATGTAAATTCATGTTGATGAGCGCTATTATGTATTCCCCTCAATGCAGAAAAAAAAATGTGCACCAAATCCACACATTTTTACGCTCACCTTTCAGTAGGATTGGTCCTTTCACTGACATGTGACAGTGAAGGAACCAATCGGCAATAAGTGAAGGCGTGAATAAATTAGTATTAAATGCTAGGGATGTGAATCGTGTGCCCGATCGTTTTAACGATCGGGTTCAGCTGGGGGGGGGGGGGGGGAAATCTGTTCGTTAGAGATGTGAATTGGGATCGGTTCCGATTCCAATTCACATCACTAATTTTTTTTAGTAAGGCCCGCGCCGATAAAAAAAAAAAACCCACCCTGACCCTTTAAAATTACCCCCTTAGCCTCCCCCACTCTCCCGACCCCCCCCCCCCCCCAAACTTTTTACACATACCTGGTGGTCCGGGGGGCTGCGGGGAGCGATCTCCTGTTCCCAGGCCATCAGCTGCGCTAAAAAAAAAATGGCGCTGATGGCCCTTTGCCCTTACCATGTGACAGGGTATCCGTGCCATTGGCCGGTCCCTGTCACATGGTAGGAGCAAAAAGCCATCGGTGCCATCACATCGGCGTCCCTGTCACATGGTAAGGGCAAAGGGCCATCGGCGCCATCTTTATGAGTGGCAGCCGATGGCCCGAGAGCGGGAGATCGCTCCCCGCGCCCCCCCCCCGGACCACCAGGTAATTTTAAAAGGTTTTGGGGGGGGGTCAGGAGGGTGGGGGAGGCTAAGAGGGTCAGTTTAAAGGGTCGGATGGGGTTTTTTTTATCGGGCCATCGGCGCCATTTATATTAGTGGCAGCCAAAATGGCGCCGATGGCCCGAGAGCAGGAGATCGCGCCGGGACCCCCCCCCCCCCCCCCCCACTGGACCACCAGGTAATTTAACATTTTGGGGGGGTTCGGGAGGGTGGGGGAGGGTAAGGGATTGGTTTTAAAGGGTTGGGGTGGGTTTAGGGGTTGGTATGGTGTGCCGGTTTTCCCGCCCTCCCCCCAAATAATTCCCCTGCCCGATTTAACGATTTTTGACGATAAATCGGGGGAATTTGTATTGTATCGCGCACTCTAACGATTTTTGACGATTTAAAAAATATCGACGATTTTTTAAAATCGTCAAAAAACGATTCACATCCCTATTAAATGCCCAACATTTTAATATTGATTTAATCACTCCTTCACTTATTGCCGATTGTCCCATGTCAGTGAAAGGACCAATCACCTTTCAGAAGGCTGTCCTGAAAGGGGAATGGTCCTTTTGACTGTCAAATATCAGTGGAAAGGGCCAATCGGAGGCCAGATCTTGGGGGGAGGGAGCTTAGGGCAGGTCAGACAAGGCTCCCAGCCATGTCTCCTAGGTACCCGAGGCACTAGAGACGCGCTAGGGATGCACATTTTTCCCTAGCGCATCCTTTTTAGCGCGGCAGGTCATTTGAATATTACTTCTGGTCCCCGGGAGAGGTGGTTGGGTGTGCGTTAAGAAAGTGGGCGCTCAGCATTGAGCACCTGCTTTCTACGCACCGGTACTGCATTGGTCTGTAAGAAGGAAAGGATTTTTTTAATTCTTTTTTTTTATTAGTCTGGGGGAAAATTTGCATTATAATATCCTGCAAAATGTGTAATTACTCTGGATAACAATAGATATATATTTTTTAATCCATGTCAAATGAAAGCTCTTGTGGATAGTAAACCTATTGTTTTGCCTACATCTACTACAGAATTATAATATAATGGCTAATTTTGAATTATTACTTCCCAGTTGTCAGCTTTGTTGCCAGATTTAATTCAAAGATGATTTCAGTTGTTTCCTTAATGTTGATGGCCCTCAGCAGTTCTCATTTGCTCCATAATTTGTGGCCTTTTTTTTTTTTGTAAGAGCTAATTCATAGATGCTGATTGTAAGGCCTTTACTTATTATTGTTGTTTTGTGACTTAGCCCTTATATCTGTTTCAAGCATTTTGCTTGTGTGTATATATATATATATATATATTTATGAAAATATAAATAAAGATTTAAAAAAAAAAAAAAAGAAGCTTAATACATCTCTTGGAGATGTAGTTAAATTTTGCACATTTCCTTATTTGAAATGTAGCTATGCAAACAAAGGTAATGAGCTGCTTTGCATAATTATGCAGCTCCTAACCTAGCTATTTTACATAGATTTTGTGCTATGCTTCACAAAAAAAAAAAAAGAGGCCATCTGTAATACTGCTTGCACTGAAGTTTAGCCCTGCATGCAGGTAGAATCAGGTGATGAATTCAACAGCTCAAAAGCTGACAGCTGCATCAGCTTCAGTCATCCTAGCATTTTGTGAAATATAAGCTACCAATTGTGAGGTAAAAGCAGTAATCACATGCTAGCTTTGCTAGTGTTATTTCTTTGGCTAGCTCTACACATGAAGGAGAAAAAATAAGTGACTGTATCTAGCTGCTGAATGGCACTCATTATTAGCCTTTCATGAATCTGAAAGATCCATAATGCATAGGTAGCAAGGTTTGGCAGTAATTAAAGGTTTAGCTGCCAAGTTAGACAAATCATCACTTTTCAGATAATCTAATCTTTCTTAGAGATAAAAATGATTGCTTCATTTTAATCAGGATGGTTTTAAATAACTGACTGAAATCATCTTTGAATTAAATCTTATCGGGGAGGGGGAGGGGATATTAGATATTATTTCTTGCTTTTTCATCCTGACATTAAGTTGCAAAGCCCTGTCCCCTACTTAGGTGTAGGCCAAGTGTGTGTTTGACGTTCCTACTCCAGAATCAAGGAGATTTTTGCCCCCAAGTGAAGTCAGACTATATGGAGTCTGTCTAGTGATAACAACTGGGGCATCCTATCTCTGGAACATCCACTATACCATTTTAAGCATGTAAGTGTAAGTAATGGCCTCTATAGGAGTGAGACACGTCATTTAATGACAGGATATCAGGAGTTACAGGAGATTTCCTGGAACAGCTTCCATGCACTACATCAAGGGGACGATTCACTCATTTAGAGGCTGGAAAAGAACACTGGAAGTGAACATCTTATCTGCTATCCTAAGTTTGAAATTGGCATATCTGGAGCCCAAATAGTACCAAATAGGCTGATAGTAACATAACTTAGAAACATAATAGATGAGGGTAGAAAAAACAAAATTTAGCCCATCCAGACTACTCAGGGATAATGAGGGATTTAGGGCTGGACCCTTCCTATTGTACATAATTCCTCACTAAGATATGCATCGGCCTCATTAATTGTGGAGTAAATCAATTCTTAAGGGCAGATTTTTAAAGCCCTGTGTTCATAAATCCTGGCCTTTACGCACGTGGCTGGGCCTTTTGCGCGCTGGGCGAATTCTCCAAGAGGCCCAGCTACGCGCGTAAAGGCCAGGACGTGCTCAAATGCTGGGCCTCTTGGAAAGGGTGGGGGGTGGACCAGGCAGCACCATTGTTTGCTGTCCCGGAGCCTTGCGTGCCGGCTGGAATTGATTTACCCCACAATTAATGAGGCTCACGCATATCTTAGTGAGGAATAAAGTAAATAAGAATTATTAGAGGTGGACCATCTTTGATGAAGCCATATTGATCTTTATGGATTAAATCCCCTAGGTTGTTAGCTGAAGAGCTAATATTTTAGTGAAAATGTTATAATCGGTATTATGAAAAGAAATGGGTCTGTAGTTAGAGGCAATTTTGGGGTCCCTACCTGGCTTTGGTAACACCACAATGCAAGCTTCAGAAAAAAGAGAGTCTGAAATAGGAGACAATAACATTTCAGAATAGCAGGTATACAATTTTGGAACAGTAGTTTTCTGGAAGGTTTTCTAGAAGTCTACAGAAAGCCATCCAGCTCTGGTGCCTTTCCTCCTAGAAGAGCCGCTAAGGCGGTATATATTTCTTCTATGGTTAGAGGCCTATCCAACTTGTTTCATTATTCCGAAGGGAGAATTGGTCAACAGATATAGAAGCATCAGTTGATTCAGACTTGTACAAATTATAATAAAAGGCTTTAAACTCGTCCAAGATACCTGTATCAGCAGAGATCAGCCTATCAGCAGTATGAATTGCATGAATGAGTCTTCTTTCTCTTTTCTTTTTAAGATAGTTAAGCCCAGTATATGACCACATTTGTTATTTTCAGAATAATATTAGGCTTTTCAGACAAACAAGGATTTCCCAGTCTGCTTGCTTAGTGGATTTTTATGGTCATACCTGGCTTTCTGCAAAGAAAGCAGGGTGACGTGGGCAGGGTTCAATATATGGGCTTTCTCCAACTGTTCAACAACAGCCGACAGGCATGATATTTCCTCTCTCATTTTCCTTCGAGCGATGATACAGTTGCTAATGATGTCCTCCCAAATAGTGACTTTAAATGGTGACCATACTATGGGGAAAGAAATGTCTGGTGTAATTTGTTGGAAATACTCATCCATTCTCCCCAGGATATGAGTAGAAAAGGCGGGATGTTCCAGAAGGCTCGAGTTAAACCACCAGAGGTGATCCACAACTGCAGAAGCTGAAAAGTAATGCACAGTGTCACAGCAGCGTGATCTGAAATGAAAATAGGTTGAATCAATGTGGGTGTGACATCAGATACTAAATTACCGGATATTAGAAAACAATCAATTCAAGAGTAAGAAGAGTGAGGGAATGAAAAAAAGGTGTAATCTTTATCAATGGGATGCAGGAGGCACCAGGGATCAGAGAGGCCTAAAGACTTTAAGAGGCCTGTAATGGCCTTCTATGACCTGGAGTATGATAATTTAGCAGTCAACTGTTTATCCAAGATGAGGTCCAAGGGTTGACTGAAGTCCGTCTCCCCCTCCCATCACTAATTTGGAAGTTTCTTCAACATGGAATCATCAGCATTAGGGCCATACAGATTTAAAAAAGAAAACTTTTCTCCACCAGTGGTGACCAGGGCTGAAACCATCTGCCATCAGCATAAAAAATGTGATTTAGGATCTGGATGCCAAGGTACTTATGAACAAAATGGCCATACCCTATTCTTTTTTTGATTGCCGGAAAAAAAGAGCACTTCATCCACCGAATCTTGTTTTAATTTAATGTATTCTATAAAAGAAATATGAGTCTCCTCTATCAGGGCCACATCAGTTTTCAGGGATTTTAGATAAGCCAGCACTTTCTTGTGCTTGATAGGGTGCGAGAGACCATTAACATTTTAGGATACAACAAGTATATCAGAAATGGAAGCCATTATGAGAAAAACAATAAGCACATAACCCCCACCATTTATGCAGCAACAAAAGAGAAATTGAGGAGATTTCCTGAGAACAAGGATACATAACTAACCCTCGAGTAAAAAAGTAAAAGAAGCAAAAAACAAACAGATAAAACCCATAACACTGGGAATGGGCCAGACCCAGGTAACATGGGCCTTATGGCAGGAAGAATAACCATAGTAGCACTAACAAGGAGGCTAAAGTACTAAAAGTTTACATCAGATTGAATCACCGTGGGTCATGATTTTTTTTTTTGTATCATTTGATAGACCTCATACATGGGCATAAATGTCAATGCTAATAGCATGAACTTATTACACCAGTGGTATAATCATAGGCCATTAAATGAATTTTGTATGCTCAGTGAAAACCGAAGTCCAGTTATAACAAAAGTTTCATAGCGTTTCGTATTTCATTGTATTTCATTCCATAGCATTGCATTAACTTCTTTGAATAATATTGCTACTTAGCTTGATGTATACGAAGAAACTCCCGTATGTCCAAAATATGGAGAGGCTCAAGATGTATGACAAATAATTGTGAATCCCCACACCTCTTATTATGAATCTTTACTTGCGCAATACTAATTGACCGTCATAATAGGCGTCATTGTGTGACAATCCATGCCAATTCAATCACTCTGCCTTATGTATAATCATAGGTCAGTCCATATATATTTTTTGATTTTTCAATACTTAAGTGCTCCGTGTTTTTAAAATCATCCTTTAAATATTCACATCAGTGTTCACTGTATCAATCTTCACTGTGTTTTTTGACAATTTAGAATAATCTTCATAATACTTGGTGATACTTAGCTTTTGTTAGATGTATTTCTGCTAACAGCCCGAGTTTCTTCGATGGTCCAGGCAATGTGACCAATACCACATTGCCGTGTGGTATTGGTCACAGAGAGGACATTGGGCTTGTAAACATTGCTCCGTGTGTAGTCAAGCCATTGAAGGAGACAATTGGGTTGATAAACATGGGCAAGTGCATAAAGCACGACAATATTCATCGTGCGATACCCCGAGGGTAATTTATATTATCGTATGCCCCTGTAATCAGTATTATATAGGACGCACTAAGCGCCAAATACGAGTGAGACTGATTGAACATCGCAGCTGCATTGCCACAAGAAAAATATTAGCTCCAATGGTGGCACATTGTTTAGATAAACAGCATTCTTTTCAACAACTCAGGTGGCGAGTACTTGAGGTAGTTTCAGATAACATGCGAGGGGGTGACCCTAATTTCCTATTAAATTTAAGGGAACAACAATGGATTTTCCGCATGAATACAGTTACACCATTGGGACTGAATAGTATAATCGAGTGGTACTCATTGTAAAAATGACTGGGAAGTAATGCAGTTATTCTATCAGGTCTTAATAGCACAATAGATTGACATACATTGTAAAGTCAGCTGCTATGTAATGGTAAATAGACGCGTGGGGGAATGCTTTGCGAGCATATAGTTATATCACCAGGATTACATGGTATAATTGAAGAGCATTGAATATCAGCTGGGACGTAAGGTAATTATACCATCAGGACTCAATAGCATAATAGAATCGCGTTTACTGCAAATTCAGCCGGCACGTAATGCAACGTTTAGCAGTTGTGGAGACGTGTGAGGGCATTCCTCGTAAGCATTTTCTATGATCACAGCAGAAGTGACGTGGATGCCGTAACGTATTGAAAAGGGGCTTTAAAAATGGGGGCGGGAAATTCAAACCGGAAGAGAAGCACAAACAAACGCTGAGAGCCATTATGCAGTGGTAACGAGTAAGTAGCTGGAACATTATTGAGTTTTGGTGACATCGTTTATTCAACAGTAATGATTTTCATTTTTTGTGGCGCAGAATTTTGCCCTTGAGGAAGGACGATACCGTCCGAAACCTGTACAGTGTCGGGCACAGACACGGCAATGTGGTATTGGTCACATTGCCTGGACCATCGAAGAAACTCGGGCTGTTAGCAGAAATACATCTAACAAAAGCTAAGTATCACCAAGTATTATGAAGATTATTCTAAATTGTCAAAAAACACAGTGAAGATTGATACAGTGAACACTGATGTGAATATTTAAAGGATGATTTTAAAAACACGGAGCACTTAAGTATTGAAAAATCAAAAAATATATATGGACTGACCTATGATTATACATAAGGCAGAGTGATTGAATTGGCATGGATTGTCACACAATGACGCCTATTATGACGGTCAATTAGTATTGTGCAAGTAAAGATTCATAATAAGAGGTGTGGGGATTCACAATTATTTGTCATACATCACATAAGTTCCCTTCTCATACAAAAAATAAAAGGCGACACTAGGGGTTAATTGTTTATTGAGGCTCAAGATGTGCCATGCCAAACCGGACCGTGTTTCGGCATCTGCCTTCTTCAAGGGGCCGAATATATCTATGAACATCATAAAAATTAATTACAAAGCAAGAGAAATATATTTGATCAGTTTCAAAAGACACTAAACAATGTGGTACTAACGTTTGATCGTTTCAGCGGCATTTTCACCGACCTGCCGGTAATGCATTTCCTCTGCCAGAGGAGGCTGCACATGCGCTATTTTTAAAAGGGCATTCAACCAATGGGCAAATTACACGTTAGATACAAAAATTGACGTCAGTAGTTCCTACTGTCACAGAAAGTTAGATAATGGTGTACCATTCAACAGAAGCATTCAAACCATTGGGCTGCATACTGTTCAAAGAGAAAATCCATTGTTCTCAGTAATTTAGAAGATTTTGTGGATCTCCTTCCCTAGCTGACAGTTGTATTCTGTCAATCACTCACCACTTTAGATCCACAAATTTATGTTTGCATTGCAAACAATGAAGAACTATGGGAGCTTGAATTTTTTCTGTAGTGAAGCAGCTCCAATGTTCGGTGAGTCAAGTATGGATCGGCCGTTTTGTCCTGCCGACATACATTTTCTCACATGTACAGACAATCATGTAAATAACATTGGAGGTAGAACAATCAGAATGAGTTCTTGCCGTGTGAATTTTGCTTGTATTGTCAGTCCAGGTAGGGCCAGAGAGTGTTTGAGTGCACAACTAACATTTATTACATGGCCAGTGTCCAAGTGGAAGCACCATTTATGGACAGGCGTCCGAACGTAAGAATGAATGAGTAAGTAAGTCTCTAAGATAACCATCCATTATCCAGTCCCTGGTACTAACAAGAACATCACCCACTATAACAGTAAGCAACAAACAACACTAGGTTACTGTTATATAAAAATAGCTTGGCATTAATCACACATTAGCAGAGGAGAGATTTTAGGATAGCAGAGATGGCAATCCATTTCCAAGAAGCAAAGGAATTCAGCTGAAGCCCAGAGAAACAAGCCTGAAAGGCTCAGGTGATCATCTCTTGCATTGATTCTAAACTTGAGAGAAATGCATTCAAGTCCTCTGGGGTTTTGTTATGTCATATTACCCGCAATTGAGTCAGGTATAGCAAACCATATCAGGCCCCCAAGGTTTGCAATTGAGGCCTGTGTCCAGAAAAGCCTTCCATTTTGCAATGGTAGTTTTTGTGAGATCTGTCATGAACAGCAGAGAGTGACCTTTGAAGATTATAGGAGCCTTAGTGTGGACTGTTGAAAAGATTTCCAACTTTCGGGTAGTGGAGCAGCTTGAAGATGATTGGCGTCGGGTATCGGGAGTTTTTCAGAGGCCACAAAGGGATCTGGTGTGCTCTTTCAATCTCCAGCAGTAAGGCAGACTGAATGTTAAGACAGGCCGGAATCGTGATGGCAAAAAAGCTGATCATGTCTGCGCCTTCCATCTCCTTAGGAGCTCCTAGTATACAAATATTGTTCTGGCGATTCTGGTTTGCAATATCTTTAGAACAACTTCAATGAGACCTATCTTATAAGTCATCTGAGGTATGGACTCCTTTGTGACCTCCAATGATGCAGTTTTTCACTCAGCTACGTCCAGCCACTCCTGGTAAGATGCTAACTGCTGTGAAAGCAGTGATACTTCATTTCTTATAGCCACTGTGTTTTCCATATTAAACTGGAGCATTCCCTTCATTGTTTTAAGCTTCTCCAACACTAAGTCTGCTGATGCCATATTTTTCGACCTCGCTGATGTCTTAGGGGTTGGGGGAGGGGCTTGCTTAGTCTGCTTGGTGCTAGCTGCCACTGTAAAAGCAGCTTTAATTTTCCTTTCATTTAATTTAGGTCCCGACATCGCAAGGATATGAGATATTTGTAAAAATATGATAAAGCCAGCTGGAGAGTAGGCAATAAAAGCAGAGTCTGTGAGAGGACAAGGAGAGCTAGGAAATCAGGTGGCCATCTTGTAGCTGTGCTAGAGCGCTGCCCCCCAAAAGGCTAGGAAAAGTAGGTAATTTCTATTAGTGTGTTTCTTTCCCTTCCACCCCTCATAAACTCATTCTTTGATTTATAAACTCTTATTCCATAAAGGAGGACAAGAGGCATTGACTCATCAAAAATCAATCAGGGTTATATCTAAAACAAAGGAGGGACCTAGCCCTTTTCAATTAAATTAATTGACCCTGTGCAGGTCATTGCCAAATTATCATTAAATGCATGATATAAATTTAAAGCACTCAGATTTGTTTATTTGTTTATTTATTTATATGCTGCCTATTCACAGCTCTAGGCGGCTCACATCCCTACTCCCATAGTAACCTAAATTAATTAAGAACTCAACAATATTTAGATGCAGACAGAAGTCCAGCTGCGAGATGGGGGCCTTTTGCACTGAGTGCCACATGTATGATTATCTACCAGTTGGTGAAAGGTTGCAAGTGTACGGTGCAATGAGGTTCTTGCTTTCAGAGAACAAGTCTGATTTCTGGAGACCAGAGTGGCAGACCTTCAGGGACATAGTAGTCAAGTCCCATCTCCAGGCCAAAAGCCCCTGTGCTGCTTTGGAGAAGCAAGGTCACCTGATCAGAGAATACCATCCTAGTGTAGCAGGAAGGAATCCTGTAGCAAAGAATTGCTCTCCAGGTGATGCATTATCTTGCAATGAGGATGTCTCCAAGGGCTAGTCCCCAGGAGGGAAGATGTAGGACAGCCATCATAGCTGGGTGCCTGGTGGACATCAGGATCGTTTGGTAACTTGCCTGCCTGGTGCAAAGATGGCAGACCTCACGCATCATCTAGATAGAATTGTAGATAGTGCTGGGGATAAGCCAGCTGTCATGACATAGGAAGGTGGGGGAAGAAAGTTCTAGAGGCCAAATTTAGGCTTTTGGTAGAAAGTTGAAATCCAGAAGCTCCAGAATAGCATTCTTTGAAATGTTTCCTATTCCACATGCAGAACCCCAGATGCAGGTAGAGCTCCAGAGTCTCGATGCAGGGATGAAACAATGATGCAGGGAAGAGGGCTTTAGTTTTGTTAGGAACAGGGCAACATTTTGGGGAAGGGAAAGCATATTCCAAAAGGATGGGCTGGGGATAAGAAGGAGGGTGCTAGGGATTTCTAGTATCTGCAAGAACCCCTTGTATCTGAGTTTCCACTAGTGTGCAGACTCACTTGAATCTCCTTACTCCTCTTCTGTACAGGTTAGGCACACTCGCCTCCCTTCTGTAAGGACCACCTGGTTTCTTTACCAGAAGAAATTTACTAACTTGCTGGGGATATTCAGAGATATTTAGTAAACAGTGGGTTAGATTTTGCTCCCCCACATGGGAGAATGAAATGGTATTGCCTTAGAGGTGAATTTTAAAAGCCCGATGCACGCATTAATTAAGGGATGTGAGAAGACATGGAGCTCAAGCACACTGAACGGATTTTAAAATGCGCCAAGATACATGTGTCTTTCCCGCAGTGCGCACGTCTCGAAAGTTTTCAAAAAGGGGCAGGACGTGGGCATGGTCTGGGCAGGGCATGAGCATTTCAGAGCTTGAACCTAAAATGTGCACTTAAATACTGATGCGACCCTGTGCGCCTGCCGAGGCTCCATGCCACGTAACTTTACCTTCTGCTCTGGATGCCGTGTAAGTTACAATTTAAAGAAAACTAATTAATCTGCAGGGTTGTATGGGTCAGGGCTAACTGGGGAAGGTGAAGGCTCTCAAACCAGATGCAAGATGGAGGGGGCATATCTATTAACTGGGCGAACTGGGGATGAACTGGTAAAACTGGGAATGGCATTGTTGTGCACCACTTTTAAACTCCCCCGATTTACAAGATAAAAGTGGGATTTGCGTGTGCATGCATGTGCCCACTTAAAATTTGGCACACGTGTGCATAGCCAGGCTATTTTATAAAAGTTACTACCCTTAACAGACAATGAGGGTAATCCACACAAGGCGGAGTCTGGAAAATTGGGCATCAAAATGGCAGATGAAATTTAATGTGGATAAGTGCAAGGTGATGCATATAGGGAAAAATAACCCATGCTATAGTTACACAATGTTAGGTTCCATATTAGGTGCTACCACCCAAGAAAGAGATCTAGGCGTCATAGTGGATAACACATTGAAATCGTCGGTTCAGTGTGCTGCGGCAGTCAAAAAAGCAAACAGAATGTTGGGAATTATTAGAAAGGGAATGGTGAATAAAATGGAAAATGTCATAATGCCTCTGTATTGCTCCATGGTGAGACCGCATCTTGAATACTGTGTACAATTCTGGTCGCCGCATCTCAAAAAAGATATAATTGCCAAAAGAGCCAATCTAAAAACCTGGCTATTCAAACATGCCTACCAAGAATAACATCTCCCCATTCACCTCCACGCAAACACATCTGATCCCCCTTTTGCAAACTCACCCTGAACGTTTTACAAAATTCCTTTTGTTTTACAAATATTATGCTTAATATGAACTGTTGTGGTGCTTACCTCCTGAGTAGCCTGATTCCTATGTACTTCCTAATCTGCGCTCTCACAGTTCCTATCTCTCCATCCCCACCACCCTGTTTTATGTAATTTCCAATCTTTTGTTTTTGATGTAAACCGATATGATGTCCCTACTAATATCGGTATAGAAATTCAAATAAATAAATAAATAAATAAATGCAATGGAGAAGGTACAGAGAAGGGCTACCAAAATGATAAAGGGAATGGAACAGCTCCCCTATGAGGAAAGACTAAAGAGGTTAGGACTTTTCAGCTTGGAGAAGAGACGGCTGAGGGGGGATATGATAGAGATGTTTAAAATCATGAGAGGTCTAGAACGGGTAGATGTGAATCGGTTATTTACTCTTTCAGATAATAGACAAGGGGGCACTCCATGAAGTTAGCATGTGGCACATTCAAAACTAATCGGAGAAAGTTCTTTTTTACTCAACGCACAATTAAACTCTGGAATTTGTTGCCAGAGGATGTGGTTAGTGCAGTTAGTGTAGCTGTGTTTAAAAAAGGATTGGATAAGTTCTTGGAGGAGAAGTCCATTACCTGCTATTAATTAAGTTGACTTAGAAAATAGCCACTGCTATTACTAGCAACGGTAACATGGAATAGACTTAGTTTTTGGGTAATTGCCAGGTTCTTATGGCCTGGATTGGCCACTGTTGGAAACAGGATGCTGGGCTTGATGGACCCTTGGTCTGACCCAGTATGGCATGTTCTTATGCCCTTGGCGGACACTTGGGGTTAGCCTGCATGGAATGGCAGTTGTTGCCATGGGAAGCTTGCTGGGCAGCCTGGACGGACCATCTGGTCTTTTTCTGCCAACAATACTATGTTAGTATGTTACATGCTCTTGCTGATAATCACACATCCTTTCTATAAGGGCATATGTTCCGGGAAGGGATCTTATGGATCTTTGTATTGATATTATGAAAATGTGACAGGTTTGTGAAGCCCTGGACTAGGAGTTCCATGGAATCACGTTGGCTGCAAGCTGTCTCACAAATCTACCTTCACCCTCCTCCTGGTTTAGAGAGAATGTTTTCCTTTCATTTTTTCTAAAATCCTAGGACTGGAAATAAAGTCCAACATGTAGGTTAACTGACACAAGAACAGAACTTCTTGACTCTGAGACAATTAGGAATCTGGTAATTCCTGATCCAATCAGAAGAAATTCGAGTTTGTTTGAGAGCCTGTTGTATGAAGTTGAATTTATTACAGAGGGGAGAAAAGAGTAAAAGGAGTGAGATCTTGCAATCTGCCAAATCTGTGTTGAACTTCTGGGAGGTAATCAGTCCTGTGACCACCATCTATCACCCCCCACCACCCCATGATGGAGCTGAGTTGAACATAAGAAGTTGCCATACTGGGTCAGACCAAGGGTCTATCAAGCCCAGTATCCTGTTTCCATTAGTGGCCAATCCAAGTTACAAATACCTGGCAAGTACCCAAACATTAAATAGACCCCAGGCTACTAATGCTGACAACAAGCAGTGGCTATTCCTTATTGATTAATAAGGTTTATGGACTTCTCCTCCGGGACTTATCCAAACCTTTTTTAAACCCAGCTACACTAACTGCCTTAACCACAGCCTTTGACAATGAATTCCAGAGCTTAATTGTGAATTGAGTGAAAAGAATTTTCTCTGATTTGTTTTAAATGTGCTACTTGCTAACTTCATGGAGTGCCCTCTAGTTCTTGCATTATACGAAAGAGTAAATAACTAATTTGCATGTAACTATTTGAGTCTTTTCATGATTTTGTAGACCTCTATCATATCCCCCCTCAGCTGTCTCTTCTCCAAGTTGAACAGGCCTAACCTCTTTAGCCTTTTCTTATAGGGGAGCCATTCCATATCCTTTATCATTTTCGTCATCCTTCTCTGTACTTTCTCCAGTGCAACTATATCTTTTTTGAGATGCAGTGACCAGAATTGCACATAGTACTCACGGTGCGGTCTCACCATGGCGCAATACAGAGACATTATGGCATTCTCCATTTTATTTTCTATTCCCTTCCTAATAATTCCTAACATTCTGTTTGCTTTTTTGACTGCTGCAGCACACTGAGCCGACAATTTCAATATTTATTTATTTATTTAAGAAGTTTTATATACCGATGCTCATGAAAAATCATATCGCGTCGGTTTACATATAACTTTAGTTGGAATTTCAATAAACAGGGGAGTTTAACCTGGAGAAACAACTCTGGGGAGAGTCACAAACAAGAATAGAGGTGGAGGATGAGTAATAGCGTTAATAACATTAACATTAAAGTAACAATAACGATATCTGTGTTAAGTAATGCGGTGAGGTATAAAGAGTCTTATGGCGTGCTGGTGGCGTGCTTGTGGTGTGCTTGCTATGGCGTGCTATAATATTAACTATGATGCCCAGATCTTTTTCCTGGGTGGTAGCTCCTAATATGGAACCTAACATTGTGTAACTACAGCAAGGGTTGTTTTTCCCTATATGCATCACCTTGCACTTTTGTCTAAACCTACATCAGGTATAATATAAATTCCACTGATTGTTCTTAGATCAGAGAATAAAAGGAGCATAGCCATGATCCAGTGTAGATCCTAATTTTTTTCCGCAAATAAGCAGGTTGAATTAGCCATGATATCTGGGGACGTCCCTCAGGTCCTCTAGGTGGCGGAGCTCCAAAAAGCACACAGAGCTGAATCCTGTGTGCCTGCCTGTGCATATCACCACTGGCTCCCAGCCTGCCTCAGTCCTTGTCCTTCCACTTGCAGGTGTCTCTCATTGCTATATTGTTTGAAATTGATTGATTAATTCTTCGTGGGTTCAAGCAAATAAAGTGAGGATGCCAAGACCTTCTGGATTTAAATCTTGCCAGTGTGGCAAGATTATGTTGATTAGAGATGGACACACTCTCTGCTATGTCTGCCTGGGGCCTGATCATGACCAGGCCAAGTGCAGAGACTGCGGCCACATGTCCCTGAGGACATGCAGGCAGAGAGTGGCGAAGATTCAGAAGCTTAAGGATGCAGCAGAACCTCAGACTGCACAGTCTTCCCAGGGATCCACCCAGTCCTCTCCAGGGCCTAACAGGGACCCCTTGAGAGGGAAGGAGAAGAGGGCCTGTTCAGTTGGACCCTCAGGCGATGAAAGGGCCCTGTGGAAGCGCACCCTAGCTGCCTCCACGCATGGAGTGTCATAAGAACAGAGACGCCATAAGCCCGGGCAAGTCGCGGTTGACACACCTGGCACATCAACATGAGACACCCGATGCATAGATGCGAAGAAAGACATCAGACCGCAAGGGTGCCTAAGCAATGGCCATCATGCTGGAAAATCAAAGCGCCAAAGAGTGTCGCTTGATGATTCTGTCTACCAACGCACCAGCCCTCATCAAGGACATCATGGAAATCCTCTGTAACAAGGGAAGCCAGCAGACCACCGAGTCCCACATGTGGCAGATAAGGGTTCATCACCCATAACCCAGCTGCCACCTCTGCACAGAGCCCCTTTCCCAGACTGGGAGGGGCTATTAGATGTGGAGTTTGTGTCAGCTCAAGGTTTGACGGGGTCCTCTCAGTCGTCCAGGGTCTTCTCAGATCTGTCAGCTGCTTCAAGACGAAAACAAGAAGGATCTCCTCTACAGGAGCCCCTAGAGATAAGAAACAAACGGGACCCATGTGTACATCGTGAACTGGCAGCAGTACCTCCCAGAGGGGCCCCAAGGGAACCTGCCCGGAGGGAACAGGGATCCCTGGCCGTTCAGGTGATGACACAGATATCACAATTGCTGGCGCATTTCCTATCATCGCTGGAACAATGCCATGGTCAGGAGGTACAAACTACATGCATAGCACCACCTCCAAGTAGGGTGCTATGCATGTAGTTTGTACCTCGCCCATCTCGTCACCAGATTCAATGGGGTATCCATCAGACCCCCCCAGAGGAACAGCCTCGGCCCATTTCCCCACCAGAAGACCTCTCCTATTTCAAGTTCGTGGAGAAGGTGGGAAGTACTCTTAATGTTGAAAACAAGAAGGTGCTGGACCCAAGAGCAGAGGTCCTGGGGATCCTTAAGATCCTTTGAGTCAATGGCGGAGCCAACTGCGTTGCCATCGCATGTGGTTTTAAACGAACTGATGACCAGGACATGGCAACTTCCTTTCTCAGGAGCATCAATCTCACGCAAAACAGACCTCAAGTTTAGAATGCATGAGTCGCCCTTTTACAGCATGGTGCAACTTCCTCATTCCTTTAATGTGGTAGAATCGCCGGGGAAGGAATATATACAAATATGCAGTTTTATATCATCCCAGAAGTGGAGACCAGCGCCCCTACTCTGTAAACCGTATCCTCCCAAATGGAGTCACCATTCAGGGGCCTAATCCCAACCACTATGAGCCCCAGAGATTTCCTAAACCAGAGGATCCTCCCATTGCCCTCTGAGGCAGGGCTGCCTAAAAAGATTTCACAGATACCTCTGAAGGGACATTTTCTCTTTTGTATTGTGTGTCTGTGTTTTGTTCCAGATTGTGTTCCTCTTGGCTTGTTGCCCAAGTTTGCTTGCCCTCCATGGGAGAGTGAGAGGAAAAACTGTTTCCAGCCCTCCAAGGGAGGGTGAAGTTCAGACATCCGTTGGGGGAGGATATACCTCACAGAGAGAGACTTTTAATAATAAACAAAGTTTCTGTTGAATAAAACAAAATTAAATGATCTGACTACTTACCTTTATATCTTATACTGGTATTTCACATGCTATCATGTTATTTCATCTATTTGCGTGATTTCCCTGCCTATGGTTACACATAAAGTTTTAGAAAAAATCATAAAAACAGGTGTTTGATTTATTTATTGCCATTTTTATGATTAACCAATTATTTATTCACAGGTTGAGTCTCCTAATAAGATTCAACATCCTTCATACTAATTTTTGTTTTTACAGGATACTACTCTGCAGATATAATAAATTCCTGTGTCCTAGTAAGTTGCAGTAAACACTAGGGAGACCGGTCCCGGCCCAGGGGATAGGGTGGGGAGAGGCAGGGACAGAGGGGACGTGGAGGGAGGGAAAGGCTCACAGGATCTCACACTCAGTCTGGCCCTCAGTTGCAGATGTCTGGGAAGTAACAGACAACCCTAGTGAGACATATGCCAGCCCAGGGGAGAGGGTGGGGTAAGGCACGGACAGAGGGGACATGGAGGGAGGGAAAGGCTCATAGGATCTCACACTCAGTCCGGCCCTCAGTTGCAGATGTCTGGGAAGTAATGGAGAACCCTAGAGAGGCAGGGATGAGGGTGGGGAGAAGCACGGATCATGGTACAGCCTGGGGAGAGGGGACTTGCAGTAAAGGAAAGGGTCATAGGATCTCACACTCAGTCCGGCCCTCAGTTGCAGATGTCTGGGAAGTTACAGAGATTTGAGTAAGAGGGAAAAGATAGGAGTGATTGGAAGAGAGTGCAGGACCAGTGGAAGAACTAGGCAGCTGAACACAGTTTTGCGGGTGGCACAGCAGTGGCAAGTCTGCAATAATTGTGACTCCTTGTTCTTTCCTTCCGTCTGAGCACAGACAAGGAAGTTGTGTCACCTGGGCCTGAATGAGTGGGGGAAAAAAAAAGTACAGCCACCGCAAATGGAAGGAGCAGGATCAGCATAGGGCCATGCCCTGGGAGGAGAAAGGAGCAGGAGTCCAGTCAGCTCCATGGGCTGAAGATGGAGCCTGCTGCCGTTTAGCATTCTGATCATGAGTGTGTGTGAGAATGAACATGTGTATGTGTGTGTGTCCGTATATATAAGAGAGTGGAGAAAGTTTGTGTGTTTCCTCCTTATCCCACTAATCCAGAATAATCTCAGAGTGACTGGAAATCAAAAGGTCTCAGGTTTGGAGCGGGGATTTTTTTTTTTTTTTTTTTTTTTTAAATCCTTAGTTTTAATTATTGGGTGTTTTGAAATGTTTTATTGATTTTTGTGAACACATTTTTATAATGCTAATTGTAGACTGTTATTCTATTTGCAGCTGTTTTGAAATATTTATTCTTTTTATTAGTTTGGTTTTACTATTATGATTGATGTGTTAAATTTCTTGATTGTATTGTTTGTTATCTTATGAGGAATGGTAATATTTCTGTTTTTCTATTGTTGTACTGCAGAGTCTGGCTTGTTGCGGTTTCCAGTTCAGTTTTTATCTGCACATTTCTGTTTGTACTTTATGGTCTCTGTATTCTATATTTAGTAAAGGTCTGTCTGTGCGCTGAATGTGTGACCGAGGTGAGGTATTCTGGTAGAGTGTAGTTTCTGTGTAGCAATCTATAGCAGTCTGTCTTATTCTGTTTTCTTAATAGGATGTGTTGGTGTTTTAGGGCCTGGAGTAATATTTGTAGTGTTGCATTTTCATGGATAGGGTTCTTACTGTTTGAATGCTGGCAGTTAGTGTTATTTTGGTATAGGAGGTTTAGTATATTATAGTTCAGTTTACTTATGGCTTTCTGAGGGTCTGTTGTGTTTGTAGCATTGTGGACCCTTGGTCGCTGTGGAGATGACTCCGCCCATGGGGAGGGGCCCCGTGGGGAACCACAGTGATAGGCTAAACTCAGATAGCAGACATGGAATGAATGGAAGGCTTTATTGTACTGCTGTAGATAGATGGTATGAAGCAGGAAGGTAAGGCACTGAGGTCTGCAAGGTGCCAATACGTTCAACAGTCTCAGATGTAGAATCTCACCCAGATGTTCAAGAGAGGTGGGGACCCGTGGTGCGGGCAGCGCCAAGCCTGGTGGGTGGAGTTGGAGCACCGGATCGTAGAGGTACTTACTGGAGTATAGGCGTCTTCCTGGTAGTGAAATGGTAGGACCAAAGGTCCGTGGTACAGGATACATAGACTGGTAGGCCCTCGAGGAGCGAGTACCCCATAGTCCGGAGACCCTGAAAGAATAAGAGAGAGAGACCCCTGAGGAGTGGTTGTCTCAGTTAGTAGAGGCCCCGAAGGGAGATAGAAGCGAGAGACCCCCGAGGAGCGGGTGTCTTGAGCTTCTATAGGAGCGAGGCCCTTGGAGTGTAGAGCGGTTTCTAAGCGAGCAGCTTAGAGCGGTCAGAGTAGCTTAAATTGAAGTCCTTGCTAACTCAAAGGTGGTAGCAAAGCAGAGGCTTTAAATACCCGGAGGTATTGACTTCATGCAGTGAGGACGCCCCTGAGGTTCCCGCCATGACGTGTATTTGAGCAAAGGAGATGTGTGCACGCACACCTTAGGAGGCCACGGGAGTGAGCATGGCGGACTGGAGCACCCATGCTACGCTGGAGACGCCGAGGCCCTCAGCACTCTGTTCCAGAGGCAGCCATCTTGCCCAAGGAGGAGGAAAATGGAAGAAAAGAGGTAAGGCAGAGCGGTCGCAGCCGTCTGCGACCGGACACAACAGGGCCATGCACAAAACTGAATACACTTTACAATAGGCCTGATACCATAAGGGTTAGAAGTGTCTTTTGCAGGGTTTTCTCATTGGCACCACAGCAGTGTATGTAACTATAATATACATGTTGTTGTAAGTGATAATTTTACCTCAGAAGATTGTACTTTGAATGTCCTTTTTCATATAAAATCTATTATAAATGCATAATTATTGTGTGTGTTGAGGGGAAGGGGTTACAAGGCTGTAAGATTCACCTAGTGTGCCTAATAATGTAGTGTATTTGGATTTTCAAAAGGCATTTGACAAAGTCCTTCATGAGAGACTTCTAAGAAAACTAAAAAATCATGGGATAGGAGGCGATGTTCTTTCGTGGATTGCAAACTGGTTAAAAGACAGGAAACAGAAAGTAAGATTGTTGTGTCCGTCGGTGCCCGACGCCCTCTCTCCACCCTCCTTACCTCTCTGGCGCCTCCCTCTCCGTCCGCGGGAAGATTGGCTGCCGCGGCATTCTCCTGCCAGTTGTCCTCGGGCATTCCTGGACCGGCTCGACGCTGCAACCACCATGTTTCCTGGAGGCCTAGGGGTGCGCACGTGGCGCGGCCCCGATTGAAGTACCGGCATTGGCGTGAACCTTGAGGGTGACCCCCAAAGATGACGTCACCCGCGACGGATATTTAAGGTCTCAGAATTTTCTAACACATCAAGTTAGCAAGGGTTTCGCTACCTAAGCTACTCTGCCTCCTCAGACTTACCAGAGGTACCCGCTCCTTGGGGGCCTTGCTCTCTCCCTGTTTTTTCAGGTGACAGTCTGGAACTGGTACTCGCTCCTCGAGGGCCCTGATCCCAGACTTGCTTCGTAAACTCCTCTGCCTGAAAGTCTTCACTACCAACTATATCAGCTACATCAGTGAGTTACCATCATTCTCTCTGAGCTTTCCCTGGAACCAGGTACTCGCTCCTCGAGGGCCTAAACCTTTCCAGCACCTGGGCTTCATTGGACATTGTATGAGTGTTACCATCTGCATACCCTGCCTACTCACTATATCTCAGTCTCTCTTCAGCTCAGCCTCCAGGGATCGCTGTTCCAGTATCTGAGAGACTACAGCCCAGCTGGGCTTACCAGCTCACTACTGCCATCTCTGGTAGTTCAGTATATTTGTCTAATAAAAGAACTAGTGTGTGTCTGTCTCCTAACTTTCGGGCCGATACAGTAAAAATCGCGGGAGAGCGGGCTAGGCCCGCTCTCCCGGCGCACACACAGGACACTCTCCTGTGCGCGTGATACAGTAAATTAATTTATTTAAATTAGGGTCCGCGGCAAAAAGAGGCGCTAGGGACACGAGCACGTCCCTAGCGCCTCTTTTTGGACAGGAGTGGAGCTGTCAGCAGGTTTGACAGCCGACGCTCAATTTTGCTGGCGTCGGTTCTCGAGCCTGCTGACAGCCACGGGTTCGGAAACCGGATGCCGGCAAAATTGAGCGTCCGGTTTTCAACCCGTGAGCCACGGGTCCATTTTACATTTTTTTTTTTTTTTACTTTTGGGGACTCCGACTTAATATCGCCATGATATTAAGTCAGAGGGTGCACAGAAAAGCAGTTTTTACTGCTTTTCTGTGCACTTCCCAAGCGCTGGCAGAAATTAACGCCTACCTTTGGGTAGGTGCTAATTTCTTAAAGTAAAATGTGCGGCTTGGCTGCACATTTTACTTGCTATATCGCGCGGGAATACCTAATAGGGCCATCAACATGCATTTGCATGTTGCGGGCGCTATTAGGTTCGGGGGTGTTGGACGCGCGTTTTTGACGCGCTATTACCCCTTACTGAATAAGGGGTAAAGCTAATGTGTCGAAAATGGCGTCCAATCGCAGGTTAACAGTGCGCTCCGCCAGAGAGCACTGTACTGTATCGGCTTATTTGAGCCTGACCGGTGGTCCCTCTCGGGATCATCCCCCGGGGCGTGGTCATCTGCCACTGGTCCAAGGATCCACTCTCAACTCTCATATATAACTACAGATCTCGAACAGAGTGCTAACTACTATCTGATTGCTCCTCCCATCAGGCATCAGATCAATAACAGACTGCTAACTCCTACATCAGATCAATAACAAAGATTAAATGGTCAATTTTCTCAGTGGAAAAGGGTAAACAGTAGAGTGCCTCAGGGATCTGTACTTGGATTGGTGCTGTTCAATATGTTTATAAATTATCTGGAAAGGAATTCAACGAGTGAAGTAATCAAATTTGCAGATGATATAAAATTATTCAGAGTGGTTAAATCACAAGCAGATTGTGATACATTGCAGGAGGATCTTGTGAGACTGGAAGTTTTGGCATACAATTGGCAGATGAAATTTAATGTGGACAAGTGCAAGGTGTTGCATATAGAGAAAAATAACCTATGCTGTAGTTCCACAATGTTAGGTTCCATATTAGGTGTTACCCCGCAGGAAAAAGATCTAGGCATCATTGTGGATAATACATTTAAATCGTTGGCTCAGTGTGCTGCGGCAGTCAAAAAAGCAAACAATGTTAGGAAAGGGAATGGTGAATAAAACGGAAAATGTCATAATGCCTCTGTATCGCTCCATGGTGAGACCGCGCCTTGAGTACTGCATACAATTCTGGTCGTCGCATCTCAAAAAAGATATAGTTGTACTGGAGAAGATACAGAGAAGGGCGACAAATTATAAGGGGGACGGAAAACTCCCCTATAAGGATAGGCTAAAGAGGTTAGGCCTGTTCAGCTTGGAGAAGAGGCGGCTGGGGGGGGGGGGGGGGGGGGGATATAATAGAGGTCTTTAAAATCATGAGATGTGTGAATCTGTTATTTAATCTTTCAGATAATAGAAGGACTAGGGGTCACTCCATAAAGTTAGAAAGTAGCACATTTAAAACTAATCAGAGAAAAATCCTTTTCACTCAATGCACAATTAAGCTCTGGAATTTGTTGCCAGAGAATATGGTTAGTGCAGAATATGGTTAGTGCAGAATATGGTTAGTGCAGAACTTATCCAAACCTTTAGAAAAGGTTTGGATAAGTTCTTGTAGGAGAAGTTCATTAATTGCTATTAATCAAATTGACTAAGAGAATAGCCACTGCTATTACTGGTATCAGTGTTTGGGACTTGTCAGGTACTTGTAGCCTTGATTGGCCACTGTTGGAAACAGGATGCTGGGCTTGATGGACCCATGGTCTTGACCCAGTATTGCAATTTCATATGTTTTTATGTTCTTAATATCCTTGCATTGACTCTGAGAGAGTTTACCACATACCCAAGCCATCACCATTTTCTAATAAGCTTCTACTTCCCCAGGGGGCAAATGCAAGGGCAATATATCAAAGTGAGTTGGATGTTCTTTTTAAGCAGGCGAGTGGTGGCCAAATAATTAGGCCTCATTTTCTTAGACTCTTATTACATCTCTGATACTCAATGATCTTCTCTCTCTTCATACATAGTACAGAATAGTTGCTTAATACTGACATTTCTATTAGTAATGCTGTTTTTCTCAGGGGCAGGCCAGTCCTGCCCACAGGCAGAAGGAACATTCTAGTGGTTTTCTAGCAAGCATTTTATTGATAGGAATGGGAATGAATAATTTTAATCTATAATTTATGCAAAGAATGTATATAAGAAAGAATGACATTAAATACAAACATAGCATTAGAAATTGGCGGTGGGGGCGGAGCTGGGATGGAGCTTGGGTGCCTCCCCCGCCCCCAACCAAAAAGGCATTCACCTGCCCCTGTTAAAAATAGTAATTCATCTGCATCACATGCAAGCTTGTGGATTACAATTACATTCAAGTACTGGATTGTTTAACCCTTGAATCCCCAGTCTCATCACCATAATCCCTGGGTCAGAAGATGCATTTCTTTGTACATCCCAGTTGAACTTGTGTTCTGCTTCATCATTGGCTGTTGCCCTCAGAAAGCCAAGGGCACATTGGATGGCTGCTGAACCCTGAAGGTTAAGGAGCAATAAACATCACAGCACATACCTGTAGAGGTGCTAGAGACAATTGTATGTAATAATGCTTGTGTATTCCTGGACCCAGTGATTAATGTGGGGTTATACCCTAGATCAGGGCTTCTCAAACCTGTCCTGGGGACCCCACAGCCAGTCAGGTTTTCAGGATATCCACAATGAATATGCATGAGATAAGTTTGCATATACTGAGTCTCCATGGTATGCAAATGTATCTCATGCATATTCATTGTGGATATCCTGAAAACCCGACTGGCTGTGGGGTCCCTAGGACAGGTTTGGGAAGCCCTGCCCTAGAAGGTTCTAGCAAGCTCACTGATAATTTAAAGGTATACCAGGCCTTGGAACCAGTAACTACAAGGTCATATTATTCATAGGTTATTGTTCTATGGCCAGAGTACTACTAGAAAACTGGTTTGCACTGTTTATAGATGCTTTGCACCTGTATATGTTTAATGCTTTTTATACAGCTTTTTTCATGCAGTCCTGCAGTAATAAAAGCAGTGTTTCACTTCAGTGTGATTATTGGCACCTAGGGGAAAAGGGTAGGATGCCTACTTAAGATACTCATTTCAGGGATAGTTCCCCTCAGAAGTCTATTCACAGGGGGGAATCCATCATTATACAGGTAACGCCCCTGGCTGTGGCTATGCAAAATTATGCAAATTTAAAGCAGGCTTGCTACAGAATTTAAGAAACAGAATCTACTCCTGAGATGCCAAAGATAATGGGGGACTGTGACACATATCTTCAAAAAGATAGAAAGAGAGGTGTAGTCCGGATTATAGCTACCAAAATGGCGCAGGGTCTACACCAAAAGACCTGTGAAATTTGATTTCTAGAATAAATATGTTTATTCTCAAGGAGAGGAAGGTGAGGTGGGATATGAGAGAAACAGTCATTCAAATATAGTACAAGAGGTCTCGATATGAGGTTGAAAATGGGTAAGTGTAGGAATAATATTAGGAAATATTATTTTCACAGAAAGCATAGAACAGCCTCATAGTGCAGATGGTGGAGGCCAGATCAGTAAGAAAGCAGGAAAGCATAAGATAGGCATGAAAGACCATAAGTTGCAAGGACGTAAAAGTTACCTTTGAGCTCAGGTAAGTCCTGTGGTATTGCATCAAGAATAGAAAATAGGCAGATCTGAGGGGCCTTGCTGTCTTTTAGACACCATATTTGTTGTGAACGGAGCAGGGGACATGCACGTGAACCCCTGTGCCACAGTGCGACCTGCACAAATCCTGGGGCTGGCCACGGTCCAGGCTGAGACTGGAACACTCTTGAACTTGGAACACTTGAAGGCCTCGCTGAGCCTGCACACTCAAGAAGTGAGACCCAGCAATGCAATGCATGTCTCTGGATAGCCTTCTGGCCACTCCAAAAGCCCTTTTGGACTACTGCTGAAGACTTGAACTTCACTCTGAAGACTTGGACATGACACAGAAGACTTGGACGTGGCTTGAAACCAAGAACATGGCTTGAGACAAGGAATCTTGACAAGAACTAAAGACTTGGATCCAAGCGAGGATGAAGACAAAGTTCAGGTAGATATTAGGAACAAGGAGGTCCGCTGGCTGGACATGCTCCACAAGACCAGAACAAGGACTCATAACTAGGAACTCAGAACTTGATACTTGACACTTGGAACTAGGAACATGGCTTCAAAACAAGGAAGGCCTCCGAGGACTTGATTTAGTGAAGATGGACTTGAAGACTTGGACATCGGATTAGTGCCGTGATGCAACCTACAGAGCCTGTGGGCTGGTCGCAGTCCATGCATTGGCAGACAAGGAAATCTTGGACACTTGGCTAGGGATGAGGAACAGGAACCCTGGTACTTGAAGATAAAGACTTGAACTCAGGAACACAAACTTGGACTCAGGAAACACTGAAGACTTGTAAGTTACAGGAAGCAGGTACACAACAAGAGACCAGGAACGAAGACATGGAGGACCTCCAACAAAGAACAGGAAGGACCTTGCAAAGACAACCAGGAAGTGACTGAGGAGCCCTTTTATAGGGCTGCAGGCTAGATGTTATCAAGAGAGGCCGCGGGGCTTTTTCCACCGCAGTCCCTTTAAATCGCCAGCAGAGGTGCGCGCGCATGCCTAAGGGACATCGGGGAGAGCTGGAGTTGGTGGCATCCAACCACTTTGAAGCAGGCCAGCAGTGAGGTGACTCAGCATCGCATGGGAGCAACAGCATGGCTCTGCGGCATCGGTCGTGTCTGGGGAGGTGAGTGAGAGCGCTCCCTGGGATCGCAATGATATTCTGTTTCTATATTTTATACTCTATGAAAGGAAGCAGGTAAACTGCCATTATATTGGGATGACAATATTTATTCGTGCAGTTATAATGTAGCATAAATTTATGACAAAGTATAAATGACAGAAATTTTAATTAACATTTACAAATTATGGCTATAAAATTTTATTGCGCACTTTATAATTGCCAGAAACATTCTAAATTTCAAACTAATTAGTCATGTAGTTACTTATTTACTTTTATTGTACAAAATGTAAGAATTATAACATGATAATGGTGCAAAAAAATTGTATCCCAGCTGTTCATTTTTGCAATAAATTTTAGAGGGATAAAAAAATGCTACATTTCTAAGAAGAGGAACAGAATTTGCAAACAATTACTCCAGGAAGAAGGTAACTAAGATATGGGCTCATCAAACCAAGTTCTGAGGGGAGGATGCTTTGCTCCATCAACTAAGGACCATAGAGGAAAGGCTAAGGGCTGTCCTGGGACAGTTGAAGTCTTCTCGGTTGACTGAGACATGACTTACAACCTGATCTACAGAAAGAGAAGGTGAAACCTATATACTACCATATGCATTGGAGGGGTGGGGCTTCTATCATATAGCAAGTGGGCGATAACATAAATCTCACAAGTTATCCATCTAAATAGTAAGTTATCCATCTAATTCCATGTTATCCAAGTTATTCATCTAACTCCAAGTCGGCCATTTAATGTTCACTTTTGAACATAGACTTCCATCTGTCTAGGAGTCATCAGATGCACAGGTCTTTATAAGGAATGTCAACAAATAGCTAACACAGATGACTAGGAAACATTATAAATACATAGAACAAATACACAAGGTTCAAGGAACATTTCTAAACTTTCAAATAAGCCAAACATCACTTCCTCCTACTTCTTTCACATCTCTGAATCAGGATTTCCACCATCACATGCAGGTACTGGGCTTATAAAGGAAAAGGGACCCAAACTACTTCTCTACATCTTCAAGCAATGCTACTTACCACGGAAGCTGTTGCTGTTTGCGCTTTAGGTTTGAAAATGACCATAACGTCATTGACTGGTTTGGTTTCTGTGAACACACGAATGTCCTATAAGGCCAATTTGTGTTTTGAACTCTCTGTTTCATACTGAATAAGACATGCTGTTTAGGATTTCTTGCTCAACAACAGGCTTGCTGCTGTATGGAATTTGCCTTGATTGTGTAAGGGTGTCACCAAAGCATCCCTTACTATATGCATCAGAGTCTTCACAGATACTGAATGGATGATATCAGAGAGAATAGGAGTGTGTAGTGTTCCCTGATACTCCCCAGTGGGATGTATATTGTAAAGGAGTGTGTTTAACAAAACTCATGAGCACCCCTTTGGCTTGTGTTCCTGTCTTCTATCCTAGAAAGTTGGATAAGGCTCAAGGTTTGATCCCTCAGGCCTTCCAGGAGGTAGGGAGATTTTGGAGCCAAGGAGGATCCTGAGATTGAAAGAACCAAGAGAGGTAAAGAGTAGTGAAAGGGGAGATAGTCCCATACTTCTTGTATTTCACTGAAGATTTACCTTAAGATTTGCAGAGTGGATTTCATTTTGGAGTCAGAGTAAAGATTGCCTGACTGGGAGATCTATTTCAGAGTTTTGCTTGGTAGGATCTCAAAGAAACAGAAAATTAATGCCCAGGCCCCAGTCATTCATTTGACATCCTAGTGAGATGACCTACCCATCTCCGCTGTGGTTTCATCAGCAGAATGAGGATACTTGTGTAGAGATCCCTACAAGGAACCAGAGTAGGGTTAAACCACTTTTTGTTTTGGGAGGAAACATAATAACCATAGTGTGGGTGTACAGATCTCCCATGTGGAAAAGAGTATTTGGTAAGTTCCTCTGATATAAATACCACCATCTTAGGGTGTGGAGTCTAGTTTCCCTTCTGTAGGGAATATCCAAATTCTTGCTAACAGAACAACCAGCTAAGATAGACTCTTTGACATCAGTAAATATGAACAGTGCCCGTTTTGCTATGGGCAGCCAAATGCAGAGACTTTGCCTTTCTGTGTACATGACTAGCCTGGATACATGACTAGCCTGTGTACATGACTAGCCTGGATAGATTTATGGGTCCTCCTAGCTGACCTGGAGCCAAAAGAGGCCAAAAGAAATACAAGGACAATCAGTACTGTGTGAATCTATATTCCCAGAAGGGGGTATATAGGGGCCTCTTTATATGGCTCTAAGGCCAATCCAAGAGCAGGAAATATCAGTGCCCTGTCAGAGATGAACAACTGGTACTCATCAGAACTGACCGCTTGATGAACCTGGAGAAGGAGACAAAAGAACTGGTAAAAGAGCACGAAAATCAGCTAATCAAAGCCTTAATTATGCATTTACCTGACTATGCATGAAGCTGCTGAATTATGAATAGGTAAGCCCTTAAAGTCATCAGGGTGCAAGTCCTCAGGGTTGTCCTATGATTGTCATTCAATCATTGCCTATCCAAAGTGCTGCTTTGCCTCTCTGCATCCTGAGCTGAAACAACTTGCAGAGCTGGAGAACTGAACAGCCCTGTTGCTTCAGTGACAGAGGCTGTCCTCTCTATCTCTGCACAGAAGACCTGGGAAGGGAGAGACTGCGGACCAAAGTCCCAGACAGAGGACATCACTGCAAGTCCCGTATGGTGAGAAACTGTGGGCTCCATTCCCTATTCAGTGGGTTAGCAAGTTAAGGTTCTTAATATCTCACATGCAAGTCTCTGCTAGAGGGGAGTGATGCTAGCATTAATTAATTGTAATCTGACAAGCACCAGATGTCAAGCTTGCTTTGGTAACTATTGTTTGCTTAATTTCTGTTTCCCTAATTGCATGTATGTTTCCTGATGCAGTGTTAAACTTAGCCCTGTGTAACTTAGAAATAAAGCATTATTCAGACAGTTTGTTTAATTCTCTAAACAGACAGGAAAGATTGCTGCTGAAATAGGAGATATATACATAAAGGGAGGTGGGGTTGGAACTCCTAACTCTTCTCCTTACACATCTTAGGGGATAGTATGTTTAGGACTATCCTCTATTTTTTTAATTGATTTAAATTGTTGAAACTCCATGGAGATTTTCAATTACCTTTAGATATGGGAGTTTCATTCCACCCTCCCAATCGATTCAACTTTTAAGTTCCTGAATCTTAAAGGGTAGAGGTTGCTTCAGTCAGAAGGAACCTGGAGGATCATCAGCATCCAGAAGAGGGATTTATTTATTTAAACCAGCTTATATTTCACAATTTCCATATTGATCAATGCAGATTACAGAACAAACATACATAATAAAACAAAAATAAAATACATAAAACTTAAAGCCATCCAACAGAGAAGAAGGAGAGAGGGGAGAAAGGAGTTGGGATGGACCCCCCCCCCCCCTCACCAACAGGGTCCAAGAATATCTACTGAAAACTTTGAAAAGAGGAATAACAGGAGAATCATTCTGATACTGGAAGGGAGAAGAGGAGTATGCTTGGTGCTATTCAGGTACTGTGAGGAAACTAAGAAGTTCAGAGAAGAAAAATACATGAAGAGGTAGGAGATAAAGTACCATGTAAAAGTTTACCTTTAATAGTTCACCAGCATTGGGAGGGAAGCACCAACTTGCCCTATGCAGTGGGATAAGAGAAACATCAGATTAAAGACTTAATCAACTGGTTTTAACATCCTAAACTTAAGCAAGACTGTAAGAAGTTACACATTTATTTAAAGCAATTGTACCAGTGAAAAGTGAATTCAACTGTTCTAAAAAATATTTTCATCATTTCACATATCAATGTAAGTAAAGTTGGAAAACAAAGTCGGCTTCCAGTGTGCTTTCTACTGCAAAGTGATTTGAGCACCCATCTGTGCTGTATTCAAGAACTGTGAACTGGGAATTAAGTTTTACAGTGCAAAAGGGCCTTGAAAGTAATCTTTCCCTCCGCTCAGGGAATCCATGAAGATTATGACACGTTAACAATAAGAGAAGTTTACCATCTTAAATTGTAATTTGAGATATGACCTCTGGTATCACTACCCGGGTCCGAACAATACAGGGGTTACACTTGGAATGTCAGTAAAACGGGGAGGGGGTTATATGGATGCTCCCCTGAATCATTATTGGATTGATAAAGGACATTTTGTGGAAGAACTTTGTTTTTTTGTTCTTCAATGAGTTATCTGTAAATGTGAGGGGGGGATTTAAATCATCTTTGATTACAAGCTGAACAACATTTGATTTTTTAAATTTAAATACTGTATCTCCTTTTGGTTTGAATGTAAAAACTGATTGGGCGGTTTTCCTTTAAATCTCTCTCTAAATTAATTTTCCGGTAGGGTCCTCACACATTTGCACAAAAAGACGCTCGATTGGGGGATTCAGATTATGTGCTTCCGTTTGAAAAATGACATCTTGTTAGATGGGTGTTTTTTGTCGTTTGTGCTGTCTTGCATTGGTGAGTAATTTGAATTTTATTTGAATTTTATTATTTTGGTTTGCTTAGGCATGTTTAGGAAAAAATCTTTTCATTGTTATATTTGTAGAAAAGCTGCAAAATAAGACCGATGACTTTCTACATTGTTTATGTGCAAGCATTTATTTGCGATTGTGGCGTTTCCTATGAATGAACTGTTTATAGCCCAGTTTGGTTGCTGATGAGAGGCTGCAACACATTTGTATATCAGCTCAAGCTACGTTTATTGCCCCTTTGTGCAGATTTGTTTGGTAGAATATATTTGGATTTACCTTCAGTAGATATCCTTTCCCCTGAAGAAGCTTAGGAGTGCAAAACATGTTGGGATGCTACTCAGGATTCATTTCTCTTCACATATGGGATTTTCTGTGATTGGAAATCTCTGAATCATTCAAGATTTGTTTAGGATTATTTTTTAAAGTATTTTTGTAATTTTGTATTTTTTTGCTGCAACTTTTTTCATTAATTATGAGGTCCAAATTCAGATGCAATCCGGATAGCAAAGTTAGCCAGATAAACTTATCCGGCTAACTTTAGAGGCATATTCAAAAGTGCAGCCACACTATGAAATATACCTGGCTATCTTAAAGTTAGCCAGCTAATTTTTAACCAGCTAACTTTAGGACAGCTCTTTGGCCTGACCAGACATAGCCTGCTAATTCAACTCCTCCCAGTTATACCCCTGGAATGCCCCCTAAGTTGGCTGGCCAAATTCTAGCCAGCTATCTTATTAGTAGGCTAGAATTTAGCTAGATAACTGCCCAAATAGTTTAGCTGGCTAATGTCTGACTTAACTGGCTAAATGCTTTTGAATGTGGACCTCTATATGTTTTATGTTTTGTTTTATAAGTTTCTGAAATTTTGTTTGTGTGTAGGTTGTTGTTTGCTTGTAGTGGAGTTGTGTATTATATTTTTGGGATAATATTTATATATTTATATGTAATACAATGTATGATATATTATTGATTACATTTGGTACGTATTGTTTTTTTAATTTATGATTTGGGGATGGTATGAGTTTAGCCATTTTATTTATTTTTTGGAACCTTATCTTGCCATCTTATCCTCATTAGTTCCTTCAAATAGCCCATGTGACAGTGATTTAGCTTCACAGCTTAGAGATCCATATTTAAAGGGTTTGTCTGGCTAATTTTGGAATTAGTCAGACAAACCCCTAATGTTTTAAATTCCTCCTTCCCCCTTTCTGGCTGAATTGTTGTCCGGAAAAAAAGCAGTGACATTGGGAACATTCCTAGGGTGCGGTTTTACTTTATGCAGGCAGCGCTCATCAGAAAAATGTTACCCACAGGTAACTGTCCGAGTAAACAGCTGTTGGGTTACTTTAGACTGAATATTCAGCCAGCACAGGTTTGCTCTAAATATCTGGATAAATGTATCAAGACAAAGTTGAACAATTAATTTTGGTGACTGCCAGCTGAATGTGGACTTCATGGCATCTAGATAGTGTCCAGGTTTCACATGCCTTCAGCAGGGTTGGCAACACAATGGCTTGGCAAATTTTCAGTTTTCTATGTTGACTGATGCTGTGTCACAACAGAAGCCCACAGCCTGACTGGGACCCTGTCAAAGATATACAAGGATAGTCCACAGGATATGGAGGGTTTGGAGTCCTAGAATTTTGCTGGATGTTTGATGCATAACCTTGCTATGATCTTGGAAATATGGACTGTGCCTGGTTGTTTCATGCATAGCCTGGATCTGGATTTTGCTGATTTGGGCCCTTAAGTCAATGTTGATTTGAAACAAAGATGAACTATATTGTTTCAGAAGGTTTTGACTAAAGACAGTTTTCCTTTGACAGCATATTTGAATAATTTAATTCATAGATCAACAAGTGCAGGATTGTGGGCGAGACTATTTTTATTCAGAGTAATAAAACAGCATGGTTAAATTCTCAGTTTTTTAGACACATCGGGAAATACAGACATTTTTTTGCCCACAAAACAAAAAAAAATCCTTATTAAAATATTTCTACAAAACTAAATTTTGATCCAAAACAAAATAATGATGTTGCCCTTACAGGAATATTAACAATAGATGTTTCCAAAAGTCTGTTAAATTGGGTCTATTAGGAACCAAGGTAATTGCCAGGTTCTTGGGTAATTGCCAGGTTCTTGTGGCCTGGTTTGGCCTCTGTTGGAAACAGGATGCTGGGCTTGATGGACCCTTGGTCTGACCCCGCATGGCAATTTCTTATGTTCTTAAGGTATCAATCATTCCTTCATTATTAGCAAAATCTCTCTTATATCCAGAAACATACTGAATTTTAGATAACACAATTTCTCATGTCAGATAGCAAACTTAAAATCTCACTTAAATACAGTACTTTTTAAACACAACTTTTTTTGAACGCATAACATTCTCTAACTTCTCAAATTGACCATGAAAATTTAAACTATCCTTAACAAAATCATTATTCAAAGCTTAAATTGATGAGACTTGAGTCCCCATAGTGTCAATAGTGAATTCCAAGGATGCGTCTAAGGTGTACCCCAAGTTTTGGAGGAAGTAACTTCTCCAATGGAGGCCTCCAAGTTTTATCTTGGGGTGCCACTTTCTTTTTAAAATCTCCATGTAAAGGCTTGATTATGTTTCAGAAGAATAATAGTTTGTTTTTCAGGATCCATTACATTTCGAAGCATTTATAGCGGATGTAACCCTTTTTCGGGGAATACCAATGATTCCAAAGGGCCATAAAAGAATTTCTTTACCTGGGTTTGTGTGTGTGTGTGTGTGTGTGTGTGTGTGTGTTAGTGTGTTAGTTAGTTAGTTAGTTAGTTATGTCCAGATGCCTTGTCTTTAGTGTGGTACAAATTTAGCTGATATAGCCCTCTGTGGAAATGTCCCTTTTTACTGGAACTTGTAACCCATCCATGGTGTGGAATGAATGTCTGTCCCAAGGGGCTGGGGTATCCTAACCAGGGCGGATGTCCCTTTCCCCAAACAGTACCGCACGCCAGATCTTCACCTGCCTGTGTCCCAGGGGGGGGTCTCCTGATGGTCTTTTTCTCCAACCCCTCTTTGAATGAATCGCTCACTGACCCTTCTGAGGGGGAAGGGCTGATTCTGGAACCGACGTTACATTCCGGATCTGGGCGAGGAAGGGGGCAGTAAAAATAATAATTCCGTCCCAAAGATGGCAAAATACTTAATCTAGTTCGCAGGTTTCTGCAGCATCCTCTTGGAGGAATGAAAAGGTGTGCAGGTTCCCTCCTGCACTGTGGAGAGAGGGGGTTACAGTCTCCCAAAAGGTGCAAGTCAAAACATCAAAAACCCTAAATCTCAGATAATAAAAAATGGAGCACTCTTCCTAATTCCTTCTTCCCTCCAGTCTGGCAGGGCAGTGTCTCTCCCTTCCTTTGTTAGACTGAGGGCCTAACTATGGAGAGCACTCTGAAACACGTCCTTCTCCCTCAAAACCAAAACTACCCTGCCTCCTAGTCACATGGTCTAACCCCCCCCCCCCCCTTGTGCCTAACAGAGTGCCTTATATTGCAAGCCTTGTGATTCCCAGTGATTACCGACTCTCTACCCCTACGTATCTCTACGTAGTTAAAGAGATCCTTGTATAGTTTAAACCACTACCCCCCTTTGCTAACCCTTTTGACCCCGTTTCCCTTCTATGCCGCCCATCAATTCCTCCCAACCCCCATCTTATTTCATATTTAAGTGAATTTTAAGTAAATGTCCCCCAATAGCTCTACAATTTGATAGTGACTGTACCTATCATCAACTGTATATAGTTGCATCTATTCATGTTCTCTCACTCCCATCAGTCCAACCTTTGCCCTTCCCCTTAGCCCCCCCCCCCTCCCACTCTTCCGTTTTCCTCCCTTCCCACTCCCCTCCCCTGTATTATTTCTCTATTGTTCTATTGTTTTATCTATTTATCATTTTTACTGTTTTATTGTTATATTGTAACTTTCCTCCTTTGAGTTTTTTGTAAACCGGCATGATGTGTTTCACGAATGTCGGTAAATAAAAGTTAATAAATAAATACATAAATAAGCCTCTGGGGGAAGGAGCAGTATTGAATGGCAGAGCCTGTAATGCAGATGGGCTACAATTAAAGGCTGGGGACCAGGGCCACTTGGTGGAGACCTAATAGTCTCTGCATAGATAAGTCAGAGACTGATTAAGAGCTACACTCTGGTTAATCGTAACCTAGGCTGGACAACAGGTTAAATTCTCCATTTGCTTGATTTCTGTTTACTTCTTTTTAATTATCTGGTAATAGGCTCCCTCTGTATTGTGACTGTATCATGACTGCACGATGGATCTCTCTTCTGTTTTACTGTTGTATCTTTGGAATAAGCTTGAGCAATGCACACTGGCAGTGTAAACTTGAACGTAACCTTATGCTTCCGGTGCTGCCTCTGTCAGGAGCAGGGCAGAGGGTCCCTCGCTCCCGGCGAAGAAAAAGGTATCGGCAGGGATGGGGATGGAGGGCAGGAGCCTGGCTTTTTCCTAGTGGGTGGGTGGGAGGGGGGAGGCAGGCTGAGCTCCTTTTAAAGGTAAACATCGGAACGGGGGCCCGGCTTCCAAAATGGGGCAAACCTCTACTATTTACAAAGGTTTGGGGGGCAGGGGTGGTTTAGGATACAATGTATGAATTAACATGTTTGGGGGTGGGGAGGAAGGGAGGGGATGGGGCAACTTGTTTTTTTTTACATAGAAACATGAAAACATAGAAATGATGGCAGAAAAGGGACCAAATGGTCCATCCAGTCTGCCCAGCAAGCTAGTAGTAGTATCTGTAACACTGTGCAAGTTACAGTCAGTTTTCCAGACTGTAAAAATCAGGGGCCCTTGTAGGTTAGTAGCGCGTTATCTGGCCACACAAGGCCGTATAACAAAAAAAAAAAAAAATCTAACCCAGCTATTTTCAAACATAGCCGGTTAGATTTTTTGTTATCTGGCTAAATGTGGCCGGAGAAGTTTAGGTTGATATATTTAGCGGGACAAGTTATCTGGCTTCTTTAGCTGGATAGCTTGTCCACTAACCAGCCTACTGAATATGGACCTCATTTTGTGTAAGATATGTTTCTGTTGCCTTGGAGCATATCTTCAGCCATATTGGAGGTATCGTGCCAGGTACCAAGTTACAAACACAAGGATACTGATCTCTGTTTCTATCGTTAAGATATTTTATATGTAGACTATAATTACCTGTCCAAAAATATTGCATGGGAAATGTCTGTAAGGTCTTTGATGTGGCCAGTCTGGGACTATAATTAAGAAATGTAGACACAGGACCAGACTCAACACATAATAAGGTGCCAGTGCTGGGAGGGAAGTATATTTATAGCAGTAAATGCAGAGGGAAGAGCGGGGCCACCATCAGCGAGGAGGGGGAGGGACAGAGCTGCTGCTGCTGCTGCCGCCTGCAGCAACATCTTTGCCTTCATTTTCCCTCCACCCCTTACCCAATATTATTTTTATTTATTTATTTTTTTATTGACCGCAATTCAATCAATACCATCAGAGCAGTTTACAAAACTGTAAACCACGGTTATAAGGAACGATCATAACAATAAATATCCTCCTTCTGGCAAGAGGAATCAATGAGCAGTGCTTCACAAGTGCCACTGCCGCCTCCTCTGCTGGTTTCCTTCTGAAATCAGAACTGCATGGGGTGGAAGGGACTTCGGAGCCTTGTGCACTTCTGATTTCACAGGGAAGCCAGTGGCAGAGGAGAAGGCTGCAGCAGATAATAAGCACGTGCTTGAGATCGGGGGGTGGAGATGAGGGCAAATGATTGCAGTAGGAGGTGAGGCAGGGAAATGATGGTTATGGGGTGGGGTGGGGAGAGAGTAAAGAAAGGTGATTATGCCCCAGGGACGGAGTGAGGGAGAAGGGAATGGTGCTAGGGGATGGTGGGGGCAGGGAAGAGAAGATGATCATACCATAGGGTGCACTTACTGAATCGCTTACTGTGAATGACACTACTAGGACCCACCATCAAAAGCAAAAAGGTTTATTATAAGGGCTAATTATGGCCAACTTCATTATAAAAACAGGAATCCTATGCAAATGTGTTATCAGATATAAAATGTCCTCAACAGCATCTAGAGCTCCATGGATGCTGAGGTGGTCAACTCCAGTCCTCAAGAACTATAGACAAGTCTGCTTTTCAAGGAATCCACAATGAATATGCATGAAACAGATTTGCACGCGCACTGCCTGTCAAAGGTTATCATCAGTTCCAGTGCTGATTCATTAGAGAAAATGTGGAAAAGAGGATTTACATTCAGACAACATCCAACAAGGCATGGATCTGTGCAGTTTGGATAAACAAACATCGGGGTAACTTGCTTGATACAGCGATTACTACTCTTAACCATTAAGCCTTATGCTCACCTTTGATGCAACTCCAACATTACTCTCTGCATCAATGGCAGGGGGTGGCAGGAAATTTGAATCAAACAGTTACCAACAAGGGCCCTGAACTTGGTGGTCGGTGAAACAGAGAAGTATTGGAAAATAAGTGTGGGAGCTTGCAGGGCAGACTGGATGGGCCAATTGGTCTTTTTCTGCCATCATTTCTATGTTTCTATGTTAATCTGATCTTAGAGAAATTTTGGTTTCCCAATAGAATCATTCTTTTAATTAAAGATTGTATCACAATCTGACTTCTTTATTAATTATTAGTGCCGGAGTGGGCAATTCTGGTCCTCGAGTGCTACATGCCGTTTGAGTTTTCAAGGTATCCAAAATGAATATGATAAGATGTATTTGCATGCATTGGAGGCAAAGCATGCAAATGTATCTCAGGAATATTAAGTGCAGATATCCTGAAAACCTGAATGGCTTGCAGCACTCAAGGACCTGTGCTGCCAACCCCTGTACTAGTGGCTGTATCTCAGATTTGTTCAGTTTCCGAAGAGGTACAAGACTAGGCTGGCCACTTCCATCTTTCTTCTATGCCTCAGCTATTAAAACTGTTGCAAGAATGCACCAGGTCTTCTCATATTAAAGGGATTGTCATTAATTTTCTTCAGCAGTATATTTTGTTGTACTCCAATCATGTTCTATTACTTATTTTCGGTCTACCACAATCTGTTCCAGCCTTGGCAGAAGTACTCTAACCGTATGGTGATGCCATTGTCTCAGCATCCTTATTCCTCTGTTTTCTCTACAAATCAATTACAGCTGGCAACTAAATTAATCTTATATTTAGGGACCGATTTTTCCGTCTGCCTTTTGAAATGATATCGCTTAGTTTTCCACAAACAACTACTAAAATTCACTCAGACTTGGAGGTGTAGCAGATGTTTCTGGGAGAACAACCGCCTTCAGAATGAATACAGTAGCTTATTGAAACGGCTGAATCATTTTATTATATTAACATGTTTACTTCCAGTTAAGGTGACATCTGACCTTAACCAGGTGCTATTGAAATTTGTTTATTAAAAAAAGAGTTCCTTGTCTCTTTCTTATACTGTGCTTCAAAACTAGAGGCGTAATTGTTACTCCAAATATCAGTCATTAGACGCTGTCCTGGGGAAAAAGCGTGCCAGCAGCTGGCCAGCGTGTGGAGTCTACTTTTGCTCCAAAGGAGCAGTAAGGTAAAAAATGTAAAAAAAAAAATCTAATAGGTAGGGGTTAGGGGTCGGGGAGGAGAGAGGAAAAGGTAGGAAGGTTAGGTAGGGGTATAGCGAAGTTCCCTCCCAGCCTGCTCCTTTATTGGAGTGGACTGAGAGGAAACTGGGGAAGGCCTACTCGCGTCACCACACGTTGCTTTTTAAAATTCACCCCCCCCCCCCCCCCGCGCGTGCAACTCCCGACCCGCCCACACATGCATGTACAGATTTTAAAATCTGGTGCGCATGTGTGTGCGGGAATTGTATTTTATAACATGGGCGCGCCAAAGCGTGCATGTTATAAAATAGCCACGTCCATGTGCGCGTACCGGGAAATGCGAGCAAATGGACACCTGCGTGGAGTTTTTAAAATCTAGCCCTTTATGTGTTATTGAAGACACATTGAAGAAGTAATGAAAATAATATTATTTCTGTACTCTTCTCTTGTCCTTTACTTTATTCTTGCTAAGTTCATAGCTGCACATATATTTATAAAACACACTTTAATTACATATTAGTATTACTTGACATATCCGCAGCGTTTGATATGCTAAATCATGATATTCTACTCTCTAATCTATCTCAGATTGGTATAACAGGTACAGTCCTACAATGGTTTTCCTCTTTTATAACAAATCGACAGCAAAGAATCACGATGGGCAATTTTCATTCAGATTGTTACGTTACCACGACAGGTGTTCCTCAAGGTTCTGCACTTTCAGCTCTTCTTTTCAATCTATATCTCCCTCCTCTATGCCGTCTACTTGCTGGTCTGGATTTGAACTTCAAAATATATGCGGATGACATACAGTTTACAGTTCCTTTCACTGATTCCTGGTCCAAAACTTTTTCTTTGTTGCAATTATATCTTTCTACAATAAAAACATGGCTATCCCACAATAGGTTGAAATTAAATACAAGCAAAACAGAATTAATTTACCTCTCAACAGTACCAGATTCAATTCATCAGCCACCATCTATCTTCACATTTGAGAATCAACACATTACAATAAAATCTCACGCAAAAAACATGAGTAATCATTGACTCCAGACTAGCAATGACTGATAACATATCCGAAATAGTAAAAAAATCCTTTTTCAAACTACACATGTTAAAAAAACTCAAGCCACTATTACTTCCAAACGACTTCCGTCTAATTACTCAAGCGTTAATTCTATCATCTCTAGATTATTGTAATTCATTATACCTTGGACTACATCAATCAACGATACAACCCTTACAACTGGTACAAAACGCAACGGCCCGAATGCTATGTAATGTTTCTCATAGAGATCATATTACACCTATATTACAATATCTACACTGGCTACCAATATCCTTTCACATAACTTATAAAATACTGTCCATAATACATAATCTATTATACAATACCAACTTCATCTGGTTATGTTCACTATTAAGAATTTATCGTCCATCTAGACAACTCCGCTCTCTTGAAAAGTACATTCTTGAAATCCCCTCAATAAGATCTGTCAGCTTATCCTTAACTCGAAAACGTGCTTTTTCTGTAGCTGGACCGATATTGTGGAACTCACTCCCAGATCATATCCGACTAACATCTAATTGCAGAGAATTAAAAAAACTATTAAAAACTCACCTTTTTACACACGCATATAACCTACCTTAAGATTTAGACATAATGCAGTATATTTCTGTTGATGCACATTATCATTTTATTTGTATGATTTAATTTGTTGTATGTGACTTTGTGTGTATTTCAACATATGTATGTTTGAATTGTAAACCGCCTAGACAGATAGATCCCTACCCCATTGAGTGGCATATAAAACTTTTAAATAAATGAATACATAAATACATAAATAATTTGATTTTGAGTGCAAAGACTAAGCTTACCATGGTCTAGCTATCTTTTGCGTTTTTGCCATTTGGGGAAACCCAAACTTTCCTGAATCTTAAATGGTCGCTCCTAAATCTGGCATAAAAGAAGATCACAGATTATCTGATTGTTACATTAATTTCAATAATGTTTATTTTACAATACCTTGATGTGCTTGAGGTTTATATTAATAATATTCATTTGTGAATGTCATTCTGGATCATAACATGTTTAATGCAGCCTTGAATAAGGTGCTCTGATGCAAATAGGTGAAAGACTTGGCTGATATCTGGGATTCTCTACCCAGAACTTCATCTCCCCTTAAATACTGCAATAAATATTTTGACCGTGAGTAAAAATAACCTGGTCCATTCCCTGCTTTCCATTTTCCCTTCCCTACTTAAATGTTTATAATTTTCAAGTAATATACAATATCCAAATTATCTAACTTAGCAAGATTGGACATCACTAGAAAAAGAGCTTTCTCAGTTGCAGGCCACTCTCTCTGGAACACATTACCAAATTTTCTTCGGCAATTATCTAATCCCTCACACGTTAAGAAATCTTTAAAAACCCATTTATTCCAAATTGCATACAAAATTCCAACAACAGAACAGTTATAACTTCACTTCCATTTTAAAGAGTCCCCCCATCCCCTCCCCTTCCCCCTCCCCCTCCTCCGCCTCCCTCTTACACATTACATTCCTCTCCTCCCCCTGCCTTCCCTCGCCTTTACATACTTTGCGGTACCTATGGCACTTGATTTGATTTGATTATGGGGTAGATTTTTAAAAAATGCGCGTTCGCGTACTTTTGTTGGTGCACCAGTCGCAAACAAAAGTACGCTGGATTTTAGTAGATATGCGCATAGCCGCTAAAATCCAGGATCGGCGCGCGCAAGGCTGCCGATTTTTGGGCAGCCGGCGCGCGCCGAGCCGCGCAGCCTGCCTCCGTTCACTCCAAGGCCGCTCCGAAATCGGAGCGGCCTCGGAGGGAACTCTTTCGCCCTCCCCTCACCTTCCCCTCCCTAACCCACCCCCCTGGCCCTATCTAAACCCCCCCCCCACCTTTGTCTGCGGATTTACACCTCCCGGAGGGAGGTGTAAATCCCCCAAAATGCCGCGTCCTGCCCCCAAAACGCCGCGTCGATCGGCCACGCTCCCGAAAAAAACCCCGGGACTTACGCGAGTCCCGGGGCTCTGCGCGCACCGGCAGGCCTATGGAAAATAGGCGCACCAGCGCGCAAGGCTCTGCTCGCGTAAATCCGGGCGGATTTACGCGAGCAGGGCTTTTAAAATCCACCCCTATATTTTTAATGTATCAAGTTTTTACTTTGTTTTATTTAACTTTGATTATTTGTTATTATGGTTTTTTGTCAGTTTTAATCTCCTTTTATTTTATGATTTATTAATGTATTATTGTAAACCGTTTTGATTAAATTATATTTGTAAAAGTGGCATATAAACACTTTTCAATAAATAAAATAAATAAAACTATGAGAGGGTCATTCATCAAATCGCGTTCGGGCGTTGGATAAGGCCATAACACATACAATAAATAACATATCACGAGATGCGTATGCAAATTCTAAAAATGTTGCCAAGTGGGAGGAGCTTGGGCAGAGCTTATGAAAATGAGGGGTGCTTAACATTGCGTGCAATACTGTAACACATGCTATCTTGGGATTTAACACGGGAAATAACTACACCTTTTTTCCTGGCGTTTTGCCTGCGATAGCTGTGTGTTATGGTTACAGTGGGATTTGCAATAAATATTGCAAATTCCATTTCGGGCAGGGAGAGGGAAGGAGAGGAGAGAGAGAGAGCCTCTGGGGAGGCATACATATTAGTCAACTTTCTATACCACTGTAAGAGAGGCCATTCTGAACTCGGGGTGAGGTTTTGGTGGTAGCCTAGGTTTCGGGGGGCAGTTTTACATGCATAGTTAGAGCTACGAACAGCACAGTAGACATCAGTGAAGATTTTATGTGATTTGGAGTGATGACAGGTACACAAAGATGAGATTTGTACAATGTATTCTCGACCTAGGTCTACTGTGATGTTTGTCTGAGGTTTTATTCCCCTTACAATATAAAGTAGCTGTTCGGAGTACTGGATTTGTTTATTGATGTGTGCAAGATAAAAAGTAAAAAATAAAAAAACCAAAAACACAAAAAAATTGAAAAAATAAAGAGAAAATAAAAAAATACATTTTAAGAAGATATTGTGGGAATATTAATGAATTGACACTAATGGGGTTTTATTAATTCGTTTTTAAGTAAGACACAATAACTTCAACAGGGTCTCTTAGTGTATACAGAAAGGGAATTATCAAAATATTTGGATAGCCCTATTCCTGTTTATCTCAAATTCAATCTTATTTATTACCATTTTAACATTTAGAAAAATATATAAGCAATTTGTGCAACAATAAATTACAAACATCAAGTACAATCTTTACAAAAATACATTCATCTTTTTATACAATTCTATACAAAAAACATTTCTTTATATCAAACCATATTAGATATAAATACACATTTTTAAAATGAATAACCACCTTTTACACCTTTTGTGGGAAATACTTCCCGACAGACAGAATTGTAAAAACTAATCTATTTTTTTACTATACACATCCAAGGAAAATTCTATATGGAAAGTCTGAACACTTCAAATTTTGGTTTGGATGTGTTATGCTTGCCGGCTGCAGGAACCCGTGGCTGGCCTCACTCACCCAACACTGCACCATGGTGGCCGGGCCAGCCCCAGGCTTCCTGGTGGTGATGGGGAGCTGCCACTGCTGCTGCCACTTTTCTTCGCAGCCCCGAGCCAATTCCTCCTCCTTCGTAGCTGAAATGCTGCAGATGCTGCACTCTTCCTCGCGGTTGAAACGCCACCGATTTCTCCTGCACCCAGCATCCTCCTGGGTGGACATGCACGCCTCTCTTCTATATTTAAAGGGCCTGCGGCAGGAAAGTGCCAGCCGCCCTCCCCGATGGCCTCCCTGTCTTCAGCCAGTGCCTTGGCAATTTGTCTCCTCACTCCTGAGAATTGGATTGCCATTCCTGAGTTTCTCTAGTGTTCCTCGTTTCCATCCTGCATTCATCAGACTGATCTTGCCTTTGCCTTTGACTTGGACTGGACCTTGACCATGGGCCCCGCCGCCTGCCACAATCCTTGCCTAGAACTTGACCACAAGCTATGCTGCCTGCCTTGACCTTTGTCTGGAACTTGACCATGAGCTAAGCTGCCTGCCTCGACCTGTGCCTGGATCTTGACCTGTGCCTGGATCTCGACCTCAAACTTCACTGACTGTGCTGGACCTCAGCCTCTGCCTCTGTGTCTCTTCCTCCTCCTGGACATCCATCTCTGCAGAGGTCTCACATAAGTCCAGCCAGCCCCGGCACCCAAGGGCTCAACCTAAGGGGAACGTGGGCTGGTAGTGGTGAAGCTACAGCGGGGTTTCTGCTCTCCATCAGTCTTGCCTACCAACGGTGGGGACTGAAGATTTAGGTTATTTGTTAATTGCTGCTTTAAGAAAACTACCTCATGTTAAAAAGTAACTGGAATAAAAAGGCCTGAAGAGAGAAAAATGTAATTGTTAGCTCAAGGCTGAGAACGGTATGGGAATACAGAGCAAATGTGAGATAAGAAAGGTGCCAAGAAAGTTAAACAAAGGAAGTACTGGGTAAGCAGAATGTGTAATGTCTGAGAGGCGCACGAAGGAAAATTACCAGCAAATGTAGATGATGAGTGAGGGGAGGGGTAAAAGCAAATGTGAGCCATGTTTAACAGTGTATAAAAGGGTAATGCAAATTTAAAACAACGAGTAAATTGGCATTGCTCACGAAACAGTATATTCTGTATGATGAGCTCCTTTACTCCCATAAGGAAACATAATCTGACTCCTTATTGTTTCCTCTATCTTAACTTTGTATGCATGCATGAAATAAACAGATACTGCCATTTCTTATAAGATCTGTAAGGTACTTAATAAATGTTATGTTTTGAAACTGAAAGTCTGTTTCATCACTGGCTATCTCTCTGGAGGAAACCAGGCGGGGTAAGTTTCATGGTTTTTAACATTTAGGTAGCAGAGGATAGTTGGAACAAGCCACTGTTAGGCAGATATTGAACTCCCTGAGTGCTTGGAGCTTCAGGTAATGATATTGAACTCCCTGAAAGGTCAGGTAATGATTTGAACTCCCTGAGTGATGCAGCCCTCAGGTAATGAACAGGACCTGTGGGGCTCCTCCCCACAGGTAGCGCCAATTCCCCCTTGGTCCAAGGGTCTACCAGCATAACAGGATGTGTAATACTATAACTGGCAATATGTATAAAGTTACTTGAAGAATCTTGTGTCCTTTTTCACCTTTCTTGTTATTGCAATTGGGTCATTTTTGTTATCACGAGTGCATTCTCCTGATCCTTTCTATGCCCATCTGTGAAGTAGTTAACCTTCAATTACGTGTGTGGCTGAATTATATATCATAAAGTAAATTCTTCTATTCCTCTCTATGTCCAGCTGTAAAATTATTATGTATTTTGATCATTTATATTTTATTAGGGATTTGCCCAATAGGTTGGTGTTTTTGTAGTATAATACACAGAAAAGGACCAATTGGATGGTCCATGTCCTTGAGTTGATCAGGAACCCATCTGATCAGCTATTTAGGCCATGGATGAGGCTTGTATGCATAGAAGGGGGTCAAAAGAAAAGTATCAGTAATATCAGAAAATAAAGCAGTGCCACTCCAATGTAACAGCATTGTAAATGCATTGGTTCAGCACTGGTAGGAAGGCTAAAGAGGCGGGCTGAGACTCAGGTGTGCTTGGCAGTGGTGGTGGCAACGCTCTGAGCTGTAAAGTTACATAGCAAAAAAACACTATGAAAAAGAAACTGCTAAGCAAGAAGCCAGAGTACAGTGGCAATGTGAACTCACAGTCCCACAATCTGGGATGTGGATTCAGGGAAGGAAAGGTTCCCCTTACATCTTAAAAGGCATGGACATGAAGAAGCGCAAGAAAGGAGCTTGCACCTTTTTGCAGACCTCAATTGCAAATCCCCGAAGTGATTACTCATTGCATCTGTGTCATCATTAATACTATCTTGGATCAGATGTGCTTCATTGAGCCTATGCTAGGACAGGGTCTTTATGGAGATCTAAGAAGTGTCCCAAGAATGAAGCAAAGAAGGAAAACAAATCTGGTCTATCTTATGATAAGTAACAATCTTGCAGCTATATCTTCCTGCTTAATGTTTACTCTGCTCCTATTAAATGTTCGCTTTCTGTCACAAAAAATCCCTTTGATTAATAACCTGCTAGAGGATTTACTCCCCACTATATTTTGCATCTCTGAAACCTGGTTGACTGACAAAGATAATGTACTCTTAAACCAATTTCTAATCCTATCTGAGTCATTCATCAAAATGCATTATGGTGTTAACACATGTGATAACGCATTAACGCGTGCATTAACACCATGGCACGAATGCAAAGTTTTGGAGGGGTGGGATGAGGGAGGAGTTTGGGCAGGATTTAGTTAAATGAGGGGTATTATCGTGCCGTGCAATAGCATGATGCATGCTATCGCACGGTTTTAACACCGGAAATAACTACACCTATTTTCTTGGCTTTAGGCTGTGCAGTATGCCCAAAATGGCTATAATCCTTTTTGTATAAATCAACACCACAAAATCAATGATCTATTAATTAAATGAACATCTAAAGAACAGTGTTTACTGTTTTATCACTGTAAATTGTAAAAGCTGTTTTTAACCGAGCGTGTTACCCTAATATTTTGTGCATTTCACCTTTGTTCTCAATGCCTACACAATTAATGGAAATATTTTTCTCAATTTTTTTATCCCATCTAAAACCACAGATTTTAAAACATATGCGCGGGTGTAGATTTGTTCGTGCAACCCATCGCGAACAAATCTATGCCCGATGTTATAACATGTGCACGCTGCCGCGTGCATGTTATAAAATCCAGGCTCGACGTGCGCAAGGGAGTGCACACATGTGCACCTTGCGCACGTCGAGCCCGAGTGGAGCCCCGATGGCTTTCCCCGTTCTCTCCAAGGCCGCTCCTCTTCCCTCCAAGGCCACTCCTCTTCCCTGAGAGAGTTGATCCATAACAGATTGCTACCTCCTTTCCTTACAGGAGCATCTACCAGCAGTTCGCTAACACATCTACAGATAGCTAACTCCTGCCTTCTGGAGGAGCAGATCATGACAGATTGCTACTCCTCCCCCTTTCAGGAGAAAAGCAGAACAGATTGCTAACTCCTCCCCTCTGGAGGAGGAGAGCGTAACACACACACACACACACACATACCAGTCACCTCCCTGACCAGTCTCTGTCTCTCTCTCACACACACACACCAGTCACCTCCCTGACCAGTCTCTGTCTCTCTCTCACACACACACACACACCAGTCACCTCCCTGACCAGTCTTTGTCTCTCTCACACAGACACCAGTCACCTCAGTGACCATATTCTGTCTCTCTCTCACACATACACACACACACACACACACCCCAGTCACCTCCCTAACCAGTTTCTGTCTCACACACACACACACACACACCACTCACCTCCCTGACCAGTCTCTCTCAATCACACACATGCTCTGTCACTTACATACAAGCTCACATACTCTGTCACTTACAACCACATTCACTGCCACTCATGCACCCATTGTACCACACACACTGCCACTCATGCACCCATTGTACTACACACACACACACACACACACACACTGCCACTCATACACCCATTGTACCACACACACACACACTGCCACTCATGCACTCATTGTACCACACACAGACACACTGCCAGTCATGCACTCATTGTACCACACACACACACACACACACTGCCACTCATGCACCCATTGTACCACACATACACACACAAGCTCTCGCTCATGCACCCATTGTACCACACACACACACACACAAGCTCTCTCTCATGCACCCAGGCACTCATTAAGAACATAAGAAATTGCCATGCTGGGTCAGACCAAGGGTCCATCAAGCCCAGCATCCTGTTTCCAACAGAGGCCAAAACCCAGGCCACAAGAACCTGGCAATTACCCAAACACTAAGAAGAACCCATGCTACTGATGCAATTAATAGCAGTGGCTATTCCCTAAGTATAATTGATTAATAGCCATTAATGGACTTCTCATCTAAGAACTTATCCAAACCTTTTTTGAACCCAGCTACACTAACTGCACTAACCACATCCTCTGGCAACAAATTCCAGAGCTTTATTGTGCGTTGAGTGAAAAAGAATTTTCTCCAATTAGTCTTAAATGTGTTACTTGCTAACTTCATGGAATGCCCCCTAGTCCTTCTATTATTCGAAAGTGTAAATAACCGAGTCACATCTACTCGTTCAAGACCTCTCATGATCTTAAAGACCTCTATCATATCCCCCCTCAGCCGTCTCTTCTCCAAGCTGAACAGCCCTAACCTCTTCAGCCTTTCCTCATAGGGGAGCTGTTCCATCCCCTTTATCATTTTGGTTGCCCTTCTCTGTACCTTCTCCATCGCACCACACACACACACACAAAGCTGCCACTCACCACCCAGGCACCCATTCTACCACACACAGAAATCTGCCATTCACGCACCCAGACATGCATTCTAACACACACACACACAAAGCTGCCACTCATGCACCCAGGCACCCATTCTACCACACACACACACACAAAGCTCCCAATCATGCACTCAGGCACCCATTCTACCACACACACACACACACACTCACACACAAGCTCTCACTCATGCACCCAGGCACCCATTCTACCACACACACACACAAGCTCACATTGAGCCTCTTCTCATTGTTTGGCCCAATAAGCCTGGCCTCCGCTTCTCAGCCGCCTCTGGCCTGACCTCCAGCGGTGTGCAACATCTCTCCAGCCGCCTCCCGCGGTGCACAGGGTCTCTCTGCTCTTCAGTCCCGCCGGCCTAGCCCCCTGCGGTGGTGCACATATCTCTCCACTCTTCAGCCACCTCCCGCGGTGCACAGAGTCTCTCCGCTCTTCAGCCACCGGCAGCGATGCGCAACATCTCTCCATTCTTCGGCCCCGCTGGTGGTGTCACACAGATCTCTTCAGCTGCCAGCAGCAGCATGCAGCATCTCACCATTCTTCGGCCCCACCGGCGGCAGCGCACAGATCTCTTCAGCCGCTGGTGGCAGCACGCAGCGTCTCACCATTCTTTGGCCCCACCGGCGGCAGCGCACAGATCTCTTCAGCCGCTGGCGGCAGCGCGCAGCATCTCACCATTCTTTGGCCCCGTCGGTGGCGTCGCACGGGTCTCTTTACTCTTCGGCCCTGCCGGCCTGGCCTCCAGCGGTGGCGCGCAGCGTCTCTCCATTTTTCAGCCCCATCCCTAGGGAGAAGGGAAGCACAAGCGGGGCAGTGGAACACCGGGAGTCACAACACACCTGCTGGTGCTTGTCAACACACCTGCTGGTGCTTGGCGACACACCGGTTGAGAACAGCTGGTCTAATCAATACCTCTCACAGCAGATTGCCCTAGTCTGATCACAAATTGATAAAAGCAGAAATAGCCTTCCTCAACTCAACATACCAAAGTATAGATAATAATCATACTTTTAGCTTCAGGAAAAAGATAGACATGAAGGTACTTACAGAATCATTAGAAAATAAGCTCCTTGAACTACATAAATCCAGTGCCTCCTCAGCATTTGATTCCTGGGATCAGATAATCAATGACAGCTGAAAACCTCAGACCGGTCCAGACAAAAACCATTAACAAAGAAAAGAATACCTCTAAACAAATGAAACCCTGGTACAATGTTAATTTAAGATGCACTAAACAGAACCTTAGAAAATTAGAGAAATAATGGTGGAAATGACGCTAGGAAAATATAAATCTCTCCTAACAAAATATCAAGCACTAACCAATAAAGCAAAAAAAGATTACTATGCTAAATAGATTCACGGGGTAATTTCAAATTTTAAATTGCTCTTTGATATTGTTAAATATCTAATTAAGGACCCATGTTCTCAAGAAACTATAACTTCTCAAAGACCGCTTGCACTGAATATGCCTCATCCTTTTTAGATAAAATCAATAGGGTAAAAACTCAATTCTCTATTTGTACTCCAACAAAAGAACCTAAAGATTCACATGTACCAATTAAGTGGTCCAAGTTCCACAGTGTAAAGAATATCTAAATCAGTCAAATTGTTGCTAAAATTAAGCCTTTTACTTATCGATGTGACCCAATTCCAGCAAGTTCATTGAAAAAGTACATCATGTTATTACCCCGACAATAGCAACCTTAATTAATCATTCTCTAACAGAAGGAATTGTACCACATGGATTAAAACAAGCTGTGATAAAGTTGATTCCCAAAAATAAAAATGGTAGAATCGATGATTGGGACAACTATTGTCCAATATCCAATCTGCCTTTTCTATCAAAAGTACTTGAAAAAGCAGTATTTACCCAAATGGTAAATTACTTGGAAGACCAAGATATTCTCTTTCCAAATCAATTTGGATTTAGGAAACAATGTTCAATTGAGACACTATTTCTCTCATTAATGGACTCAGTTTTACGAGGATTTGATGCGGATGAATCTCGTGCTAATCGACTTAACAGCCACATTTGACACTGTAGACCATACTCTATTGTGCCATCAGCTGTGCGACATTGGGATCGAAGGTAGTGTTCTCAAACGGTTCTCTTCCTTCTTGTCTAATAGAACATTCCAAGTCAAACTGGACAATCACATATATGATACTTTCTGGACTGATACAGGAGTCCCTCAAGGCTCTGCACTCTTGGCAACTCTATTCAATATGTATATGCTCCCACTGTGAAAACTACTGATGGATTTAGGAATTACATTCTTCCTTTATGCTGATGACATACAGTTTTACATTCCATTTTCCAGAACATTTGAAAAGACAGTATCTACACTTTCAACTTATATGAAAACAATTTAGCAGGAACTATCAAATCTTAAACTAACATTAAATCAAAAAAAGTCTGAAATCATTTGGTTAAGTAGAATCTCTTTGAAAGCTAAACCAACTCTAGACCTGGGTAATTTTCAAATTACTCCCTCAAACCAAGTACGGGATCTAGAGATACAGCTAGATGAGAACCTTACTATGAAAAAACACATCAATAAATTATTCAAGACAGGATATGCCAAACTGTATTGCTAATTCTAATTTTCTCAAACCTAGACTACTGTAACTCCTTATTGCTCGCATATCTTTTAAAACCATTACAAGTGCTACACAATTCCGCTGTTAGACTTTTATTAGGAACTAGGAAATTCAATCACATTACACCTGCATTGATCTCACCTCACTGGCTACCAATACAATCCCAAATCTATTTTAAAGTATTAAAGTTAATATTCAAAATCCTTCACTCGAATAACACTGGTATGATAGGCGAATCATTACAACTATACACACTGCAGTCAACACTAAGATCTCAAAATAAAGGACTACTGACTGTCCCCACAATAAGGAGCACACACCTGACGAACGTAAGAAATCATATATTTTCCATAGCGGGTCCAAAACTTTGGAATTCCCTACCTGAGATGCTATGTTTGATACCAGACAGAGATTTAAATGTGAACTAAAAGTATGGCTATTCAAAAATGCTTATAACCTATCCTAGAAACATCAGAATGGAGAGAGCTACAATAACAAGAAGGAAAAGAGATACCAACCGAAGCATGAAAAATAAACTTAACGAGAGAGAGAATGTAAGAATCAATACAACGTACCGATTAAAATGTGAAAGTTATTATTTTATTTTGTCTGTAATGCTTGCCTATGTCCCAGATCTTTAGTCAAATGTATTGGAACTTTTCATTTGATAGATGTTACTGCCTGTTATGAATACTACCTCTGTAGCCTGTCTTTATTTGTTGATTTATAGCTATGAATATTACTGTTGTAAACAGTTATGATTCATACATGGAACAATTGTATATAAACTATATAAATAAATAAATGTTACCTACATATTTTGATTATGTCCCAAAACTGTCTTTTGGGGACCAAAGTTTTCACCTTATTATAAACATGACCTAAACGAACTTTCCCACAATCGCCCTTGCAGGCTCTTCTTAGCATTGGAATCCAGTACTTGAACGCATCTAGATCAGAAAAGGACTTTAATCTTTTGCCTTTGGAGGTCTGGCATACCATTTTATAACACTGGAAGTCGTCTTGCCCACCTTTGACATATTCTATTACCCTCTTAACATTTCCCTCTCTATGTCCTTCTTTCTTTATTCCATTGCTATATCCTCTCTCTTCTGTTATAAGATGTTGCCTTATTGCTTTCTTTTAGTTGGCCTCTCTTCATACTTCTTTTTGTAGTACTAATACACGCATCCATTCTGTTTTCTCAGGGCTGCGTTGGAATTAATCCTAATAAACAGAATAAGAAATGGACCCGTAGAATATACAGAAATACTTAATAAAACTGGACGATGGGTCTTTTTCAATAAATTTACTTTCCATAGGAACAAAAAGGAATTATGTCATCTTTGAAAAGGAACCTATGTCTCCATAGCTCTCACAACTCCTGAAAAATAATTGCATTTATAACAACGTTACAGCATAAAAGATCCATTTGTGAGGTTGCTTCCTGCTTTTCTTTCCATTCATTCCATTTCTCTTTCTGACTCTACAAGTCTCAGTGTTACTTTGTTCGTTTCTTTGGCTTCAACTGCACGTTCATATAATTCGTTCTCTCAGGTTTGATGCCTGCCATCTTTTGTTACATGCTGGTTTCTTCATGGTTTGATTATTTTCAGTGTTTTTTTTCTGGAAGAAAAGGTGCCCATACTCACATGCATGCTCTTTTTTAGAAGGGGAAGGAGGCAACTACCCAGGGACCCATCTCTGCAACTGGCAGCATTGCAAATATTATACCCAACCCTAGAACACCTATTTGTAAAACTGTATAAGTTAGACTGCTACACAGAAACTGCACCCTAGCAGTAAACCTTACCTTGGTCACACACACAGAACATGAATAGGCCCTCGTGAAATACAAAATAGATAAAGAAACATTCCTGCAGAAAAAGACCATACAACCTATTTAGTCTGCCCATCCACACCAACCACTCAACTTTTTAATAAGTGACCACAAATTATAAATAGACATATGCAGTCAAAAACTGAACTGAAACCCCCAAAAGCCAGTCTCTGCATGCAGTGCAATACTGGAGAAATAGAAACAGAACTGCTTTTCCTCCTGTACTGTGCAAAATACAATGAGATCAGAGATGCTGCACATTCCCATTCCCAAAGCTGACATATTTGAACCACTAAACCAAAAAGAAAAAGCTTTTTTTTTTCTGCCTTTGTTGTCTGGACATTTTAGACTTTAACATAGCACCTCCTCCTCACAATAACAATGGGGGCTCAGCAACTCCAACTTAAAAACCTTCCTCCCCCCCGCCCCAGCACATATAAATGGATAATGATGGGGGTTCACTGGCCCCTACATAAGACCTTCCCCCCACATACAAAAAAATGATGGGGGCTCAGCAGCCCTAACATAACACATCCCACCCCTCACACTACTTTGCCTTCTCTCTATCATGGGAGCTGGGCTTAAGATATACTCTCTGAGAAGCAGGGCAGGACCACAGTCCAGGGGCTGGATCTCTCTTCTGCCTAGCCATCTCCCTCCCTCGCAGGTTGAGCTCTTGGATTCTGGGGGCCAGTAGGACTTGGGTACGTCGGCTGAACATCATGGTGAGAGCTGGGCTGGTCTTCTGCCTAGCCAGCCCCCTTCCCCACAGGTTGAATCCTGGGATGTTGGGGGACAGTAGGACTTACCTGGACATGCTGGATAAGGCTGGGCAGACACAGGCTGGATGTTGTGGGCAGAGACAGACTGGAAGCAGAGGTATGGGTGTAGGTACAGGCAGGACGCCAAGGACTGAGGACAGGATGTTAGAAAAGGCAAGGACTGAGGACAGGATGTTAGAACAGGCAAGGGACGGGATACTGGATATTGGGACAGCCTGAGGACTGGATACTGGATATTGGAACAAGCAGAATACAGATAAAGGCTTCGGCAGGGCTGAGAAAGGATATTGGGGACTGGACTGGGCAGGGCATGACAAGGCCAGACAAGGTCAGGACTAAACAAGGCAGATTAGGGCAGGACTGAGACAAGGCAGTCAAGGTTAGGAACAGACAAGGACAACATAGAACAGAGCCTGAAGGCGACTAAGCAAGGTAAGACCTGAGTGGGCCACAGAGGAAGGCCTAGGGTAGTGGCAGGCCCGAAGGCCTCAAGGTAAGGATAAGCCTAGAGTAGACAATAGAGCAAGAGCAGTGAAAGGCCTAGATTGGCCGCAAGGCAGGGTAAGTCCTAAATAGGCCAGAGCAAGAAGGCCCATAGACAACAAGGCAAGGAGCAAGAAGGCCCAGAAGCCACAAGGCATAGAACAAAGTGACTCCATGAAACGGCATCTAGGTTCTGGCAAGGCATGTTTAAATGGAGATGGAGCTTGGGTGTGGTGCAGGCAGCAAAGTAAAGCTTGGCAAGGCTGGAGATGAAGCTCACTGAGGACCCTGGGTGGGAAGGAGGCTGCACTGCAGGCTGAGTCAGGCAGCCAGAAAGTAGATGAGAACATAAGAACATGCCATACTGGGTCAGACCAAGGGTCCATCAAGCCCAGCATCCTGTTTCCAACAGTGGCCAATCCAGGCCATAAGAACCTGGCAAGTACCCAAAAACAAACAGGCCGATACAGAAAAACGCGCGGGAGAGCTGGCAAGCGCACAGGCTACTCTCCTAGGCGCGCGATTCTCGAGGGTGGCCTATGGCCTAGCGCCTCCTTTTTGACAGGAGCGGCAGCTGTCAGCGGGTTTGACAGCCGACGCTCAATTTTTCAGGCGTCGGTTCTCAAACCCGCTCACAGCCTCGGGTTCAGAAAACGGATGCCAGCAAAATTGAGCGTCCGTCTTCCGACCCGCGGGCCAATTTTTTATTTTTTTATTTTTTTTTTACTTTTGGGCCCTCCGACTTAATATTGCTATGATATTAAGTCGGAGGGTGTACAGAAAAGCAGTTTTTCTGCTTTTCTATATACTTCCCTGGTGCCGGCCGAAATTAAAGCCTACCTTTGGGTAGGCGCTAATTTCTGAAAGTAAAATGTGCGGCTTGGCTGTACATTTTACTTTCTGTATCGCATGGGAATAACTAATAGGGCCATCAACATGCATTTGCATGTTGTGGGCGCTATTAGTTTCGGGGGGGTTGGACGCGCATTTTCGATGCGCTATTACCCCTTACTGTATAAGGGGTAAAGCTAGCGTGTCGAAAACATGCATCCAAACCTGGGCTAACAGTGCTCTTCGGTGTTACTGTTGCTAGTAATAGCTGTGGCTATTTCTAAGTCAACTTAATAGCAGGTAATAGACTTCTCTAAGAACTTATCCAATCCTTTTTAAACATAGCTACACTAACTGCACTAACCACATCCTCTGGCAACAAATTCCAGAGTTTAATTGTGCGTTGAGTGAAATAGAACTTTCTCCGATTAGTTTTAAATGTGCCACACGTTAACTTCATGGAGTGCCCCCTAGTCCTTCTGTTATCCGAAAGAGTAAATAACTGATTCACATTTACCCGTTCTAGATCTCTCATGATTTTTAAACACCTCTATCATATCCCCCCCTCAGCCGTCTCTTCTCCAAGCTGAAAAGTCCTAACTTCTTTAGTCTTTCCTCATAGGGGAGCTGTTCCATTCCCTTAGATGGCTTGGGAAGCTTGGTACAGAGCTTACTGGAGATCTCTGCTGGTGGGGAGGTGACATAGCAGGTGGATCAGGGTACAATGGAGCTGCACAGCAGACGAAATTGTAACATTCTCTCTTCTGGGTTTCAAAAAAGTTATAGCAAAACTGGAAAAGGTGCAGTGAAAGATGACCAAAATGATTAAGGGGATGGCATGGCTCATTATGAAGAAAGGATAAACAGGTTAGGGCGCTTCAGCTTGGCGCATCCCTTAGTCCTAGAACTAGGGGGCAGTTCATGAAACTACCTGGTAGAAGATTTAAAACACATTTAAGAAAGTATTTTTTCAGTCAGCATACAATTAAACTGTGGAATTTATTGACATGATGATGTGACCAAAGTTAATAGTTTAGCCGGGTTACAAAAAGTTTGGGCACATTTCTGGATGACAGATCCATTAGCTAGGAATTGCTGTTTGTGTGGCAGAATCCAGACAGACTTGTAAGCTTTAAAATAACTTAAATTTTATTCAGAAAGACTGAGTATTTACAGGTTTGCTACTGTGGCTGCTTTGTATGTTTGCCCTCTGACCTACTGCTGATCTGCTGGAGGTGGATAATACATTGCTCAATTTTCTGCAGGCAATTGCTATATGTCCACTCAGTGGAAAAGGGAGACTGTCTCTTGTAACATCCCCTTTCTCGTATTTGTTTGAAACAGCAGCCTTACCTTACAAACCTACATCACAAAAAAGCTTATGTATAAGAAAGACTAAAACATTGTAACAAAAACTGTATCTCTGGGAAGAACGGTCCAAGTGATGGGTGACTACTTTATCATTAAGTCAGAACATAGTCTTTGAATTTCAGAGGTGATTTAATGTTGCTGCATGCGTGTGTTGCATTTTGGATATTCATATTAGCATCTTTGCTGGTATCTTTCTCTGGCGGATTTGCATTCTCCCTGGATTCCATTATCTCTCTATTCAATTCAGACAGTCCTTCACCTAGGCTGTGAGAATGACATATCTTTTCATTATCCATTGCAGGGTATTCTCTGTTTGTAAAGGGTGATAATGAGCAGATGAATCTATAACTTCGCCAGTACATTTGTCCATCAACTGTAATGGCATATGACTGTGACCAAGGACTGATCCACTCTACACATGTTGTCAGTTTCCAGGGTTGGATCTGTTTTGAGGAAAAATTTGACTTACACAGGATCCGCAGGTTGAAAGTCCCTGGTTTGCCTGTTATTGTACTTTTTTAGCTTTCTTGAGCTTCTGGATCTAGCTGGTCTGTGACTCTTTCCATCATTTCTGGTTTTAATAGCTGAATGATTATTGGCACTCAGGTACGTGTGCATGATGACATGCCATCTGTAGGAATATTTCTCCATTCCTGTATGGCTTTGGATTCTTTGTTCATTGCAAATTTACGAGAGTTTTTGCAATCTGACTCTCCGGATCTTGACCTCTTGCTCGGATCTGACCACGCCTGCCTGCTGCCTGGACCCGACCCCCTTGCTTTGCCCTGACCACAGTTGCCTGCCACCTTAACCTGACCATTCTTGCCTGCACCGACTCTGGCCTGTCTCTGACTCCCTTAGTTTGCTGCCTGCTCTGACCCCGGTGTGCTTTCGGAGTCTAACTCTCTTCATTGCCCTAGGGATCTGCCTAAGTCCTGCTGGTTGCCAGAACCCACGGGCTCAACCTGCAGGGAATGCAGCTGGTATAGGTGAACTCCAGGCTGTCCCACTACAGGATGCATTCGCCAGCTGCAGGCACAGGACTCTATGCCGCCACAGCATAAAGGGCTCACACCTCCTGCTACCTTTCACAATTAGATCCATTCAAAGTGGAATGTGACTCTCGGTTCAGCTGGAGATAGACATATAGGCTCAAAAACTACTGGCTGTGATTTTTGTAGGAGTGCTGCTCCAAATCCAGTGTCGCTGTATGTTGACTTAGTTAGTTTTCAGCATGAGATGCTTGGTGATTAATTGTTTGATGTACCTGAGAGCCCCATGTCATGTAGGGATATGTAAACAAGGAGTGTGGAGTAGTCACCAGTCACACATGCAAATATAGCAGCAAAGAGAATGTGTGAGCAGGAAAGCTTTTCAATTGTTCTTTGTAATGAATGCTAAAAAGTAAGATCATTAAGTGCTGTTTTATTCATAAGTTCCAAAACAGAAGTTGTTAACAAAGGTACAGACTAGAGATGTGAATCGGAACTAGAATCAGTTCGGTTCCGATTCAAATCGTGCATTTTTTTTCATCCGGCTCGATCGTTTTTGTTTTTTTTATCGGCTGCGCCCAATCCGATAAACAAAAAACCCACCCCGAACCTTTAAAACCGCTCCCTTAGCCTCCCCCCCCCCAAAAAAAAACATTTTAAAATTACCTGGTGGTCCAGCGGGCGTCCCGGAGCATTCTCTCGTGCTCGGGCTGTCAGCCGATAAACAAAAAACCCACCCCGACCCTTTAAAACTGCTCCCTTAGCCTCCACCACCCTCCCGACCCCCCCCCCCCCCCCCCCCCAAAACGTTTTAAAAATTACCTGGTGGTCCAGCGGGCGTCCCGGAGCATTCTCTCGTGCTCGGGCTGTCAGCCGATAAACAAAAAACCCACCCCGACCCTTTAAAACTGCTCCCTTAGCCTCCACCACCCTCCCGGCCCCCCCCCCCCAAAACGTTTTAAAATTACCTGGTGGTCCAGCGGGCGTCCCGGAGCATTCTCTCGTGCTCGGGCTGTCAGCCGATAAACAAAAAACCCACCCCGACCCTTTAAAACTGCTCCCTTAGCCTCCACCACCCTCCCGACCCCCCCCCCCAAAGTTTTAAAATTACCTGGTGGTCCAGTGGGCCCCGGCAGCGATCTCCTGCTCTCGGGCTGTCGGCTGCCACTAATAAAAATGGCGCCGATGGCCCTTTGCCCTTACCATGTGACAGGGTAACAGTGCCATTGGCCGGCCTCTGTCATATGGTAGGAGCACTGGACGGCCGGCGCCATTTTTAAAGATGGATCCGGCCGTCCACTGGATGCTCAAAAATCAAATCTTTTCTGATGGAAAGGAAGCTGTAAAACTAGTGGGTCATGATATGAAACTCCAAGGGGGAAAACTCAGGAACAATGTCAGGAAATATTTCTTCACAGAAAGGGTGGTGAATGCATGGAATGCCGTCCCAGAAAAGGTGGTGAAGACGAGAGCGGTAATAGAATTCAAAGTGGCCTGGGACAAACACACAGGATCCCTGCTGGCTAGAGAATGGAAATGAAGAAATGGAGTAACTTTTCTATTACACAAAGGAGGCAGCTGCTTGGCAGCCGCTCGGCAGTTATTACTACCCAAAAGAGACTTGCTGGGCAGACTAGTTGGATTGCACTGGTCTTTATCTGCCTTCTTTCACTATGTTACTTATGTAACATAGTGAAAGAAGGCAGATAAAGTAACATACACACAAAAGGGATTGAATTTAGCACAAGTGTGACTCTTGTGAGCAGTGGTACCAATCATCAAGGTCAGGATTTAAACCTTGACAATTGGCACTACTGCTCACAAGTTTCACACTTGTGTAACTTCAACCTCTTTTTCTATGTCCTTTGCTTTGCAGTGTCTGCTTTGGGATAAAATCTCCCCTCCTGTTCCCTAACCTAAGGGCTGATGCAATAACCCGTGGGTTAAAACTGAACCTCAGCACACAGTTCCACAGGTAAAAAAAAAATGTTTAAACTCCCAATGCAGTAAATGAATGGTATGCTAATGAAACGGGATTTATAAAAGTACGCAGACTGGAAAATGTGCTCGCAAACCCAAGTTAAAGTATATGCTCAGAAAAGGTTAAACGTACATTAGTTTGGACTTTTACTTATTTTTTTTTCTCCTTCTTCCATGACCATGTACTTTAGGAATATCTTCTACATGTCAGTGCTGATAATAATGGCTTTTTTGCATTTATTTATATTTTATTTATTTATTTATTTATTTATTTTTTTATTTATTTATTTATTTATGCATGTATAGGATCAACCCCCAAGGCAGGCTATCTTGCCGAAACACTGATGGGTTTGGGCTCGTGATTGATTCTGTCACCACTGCACAGATTGAAATGAAAAATTATTTGAAGAAGGACATAGAGAAATAAATGGCCTTTGGTTGTTAATATAGGAGCAATAATATTGATATAAAAGTTGGCAGGTGGTGATGAATGTTGCAGTTGGTCTTGAAAAGGTTACGTATTTGCTGAAACATAAAGCTAATTTATATGATAAAATATGGGGCCCGTATTGGACAGCCAAACAATCATAATAAGATAGCTTTGGACTCTTTGGCTTGGATTCATTTGGAAGTTAAAAACCCTGGTGCTGCTCGCTAGAAGAGTAAGACAGACTATATGTGTAGGGAGTATGGAACTGTATTCAAAAGCTGACATATATACAGGGATGACTGATACTTTCTTTTCTTATATTTCATAATGTTACACCTGAGAAATATATATGTAATATATGCTGGGGGTTTTTGGTTTTTTTTCAAAGAAAACATTGAAAAAATGTTGCAATTTGAAAGGTGGATTTTAATCCTTTTTGTGCCACTTTTGATGCTGACATATATAAATAAAATATTAATGAAATGAAGCAAGTGGGACTATTTTGTTAAAGTGTAAAAAAGAATTTCCATTGTTTTTGTTATTCATGTGTATCTTTTGTGAAAATGTTCACTCTTTTGGGGATTTTTATCACTCTAGCAACAGCTGGATGTTCCTTCTCAAGAAGTACTATGCTAATTCTCAATCCAGATGTATATGTGGAGGTCCAGAATTAGGAAATTAATTTGGGCCTCATGAGAATTATTAAAAGCCTCTATCTCTGAACTATAGGGTGGTCTAACTACATTCTTCTTGCATTAAATATGCGTGTTCGTGTGCATGTCAATGTAGCATCTCATGATAGTCATTAAAAAAAAAGGCCTTCTGGTTGTGTCATTATGCTGCAAGTATTTCCCACTAGATAATTTTTTTACAGCTTTTAAATCCTAATTGTCATTGCAGCTTCTTTCCTGTTTCCATTTCCATCATTGTTCACTGACTTTGATGTGCCTATAATCTCAAATGCAGTGCATATTTACCCAAGGATAATGTCTAGTTCTGATGTGTGATCTGCACATTTTTCTCTCTTTATCCTAATCATATTTTCCATTCTATCATTCTTGATGCTGATCTTTCCTGTGTAAGTCTCCCACACACCTGATCTTTTGACATCCTTCCCTTTCTCTGTTGATTGCTTTCCATCTGTGCTGCTAGCTCTAAAATCTTCCTTTCCAGCTTTTCTCCTCTATTACAGTCAACTACTTGTTGTGTTTAGCTCTTCCTCTGGTAGTGCCACCCTCTTCTCATCTATCATATTCATCAGTCTGTATTTTATGAAAAGATGGACAATATGTTCTTTAATGTGTCCATATAAGAACTGTGCAATGTAGTGTCTGCTGACAACTAGAATTATCTTTCATTCTCCATAACAGGCTAATGACAGGTTTTATGCTATCCCTCTTCCTTTAATAAAATCCCACCAATTTTGTTTTAAGGCAGTCAGACTTTTGCCACATGGCTTGTATGCATAGAATTCAATAGCATCTCCCATATCAAAGCAAATTTTAGATCAGTGAGATACATCTGCCCTCCCTTCACAGCAAAGTCGTCATTTTTTATGAAATTGTCATTGATGAGCTTCAAGAATAGGACACGTAATGAACCAACCGTGCAAGAAATTCAGAAAAACGTGGAATGTTGCAAAGGCGATGCCTCCAATCAATTAAAGATTTATGGAGGATCAGAGGGAGAAGCAAGCTTCAAAGGACAACTACTATATGTTATGTAATCCAGGAGTGAGCAAATTGGGGGGGGGGGGGGTTTGAACAATGCTGAAGGGGGGCACACTGGCTGCTCAATCAAAGAAGAAAAGAATGGCTATGCTGTCGAGTCTCAGTGCCATGGAGGCACTGCAAACTCAGAAAGGAAGTTGCTGCCAGAAGATAGTGACATCATTATAAGGATCGCAAAATACTCCCGACCATGAGGACCAGTCTTAATTTTATGAAAATTCTTTTATAAAGATAATATTAGGAATGACCCTGTTTCCCCGAAAATAAGACAGTGTCTTATATTAATTTTTGCTACCAAAGATGCACTAGGCCTTATTTTCAGGGGATGTCTAATACCGTTGAGCTCCTGGCTGCCCCTGCGTCAGCCATGCCTCACCAGTGTGCTGTCAGAGAGAGGTAAGAGTGTGCAGCATTCATGGTAGTCAGATTGGGCTGACTCTGCTGCTTTTGAACCTCTGCACACTGCTTGGAAGGGGTCCCCCGATTGGTACTGCCACCATCCCCAGATGTCAGTAATCTTGCTGCCACTGTCACTGCTGCCGCATGGCCATTGGGGAGGCGCCGATTGCTGCTACTGACACTGAAGCCCATTCTGCTGCCTCCTCTGTGCAGGCCCCGTGGGCTTCCACTTTCTCCCTGCTGATCTCGTACATTGTGAGATCTGCATAGAGAAAGTGCTATTCTTGCACATTCCCAAAGATTACATGTGCCAATCACTAAAAAGTAATTTATTTTTTTTTACCTTTGCTGGCTGATGTTAGTTTTCTAATCGGTTGGTCACAGGCTTTTTTTTTTTTCCACCTTCCCTTTCTTATTTTTTTGCCAATTCCTTTTATATTGCCCTTTTTTCTTCCGTATTTCTTTTCTCTCCGTCTTCTTCCCTCAAACACAGTCAGGTTCTCATTCTCACATGCATTTCTCTCTCTCTCACACACACAGACCCTCACTGTCACATGCTGTCTCTCATACAATCATTCATACACACAGTCTCTCACTGGCACATGCTGTCTGACGCTCACACACCCAGGCTCTCTCTCACTCCCACATGCTGTCTTGCTCAAGCACAGGCTCTCACCGTCACACGCTGTCTCTCACACACACAGAGGCTCTCACATGCTGCCTCTGCAAACATTCAGATCCTCACTCCCACACACAATCTCTCAACTCATCTCATACACGCACGCACACACCCTCTACAGACCCTCAGCCTCTCTCTCACCTCTGGGCCTCCTCTTCGCGGGTCGCCGCAGGATGGGCTCTGCAGCGGCCCTGAACTTCTCGGGCCTCTTCCTCTTCTTGGGCCGCTGCGACTTGGGATTCGCAGCAGCCCGCGGCGGCTCCTCTTCTGCACGCGCTGATGCTCTTTCTCCTTCCTGCCCATGCGGCTCCGGCAACGTTTACTTCCGGGGCCGCACAGGCAGGAAGGAGAAAGAGCATCAGCGCATTCGAACGCGATCTTTTTCTTCGGGCAAGGAGGCTCAGCGGCCGCATGAGCCTCCTTGCACCCAGGCGCATCGGCTCCCCTCCGGATACCACTGCAGGCCTCCTCTTCGCGGGTCGCCGCAGGATGGGCTCTGCAGCGGCCCTGAACTTCTTGGGCCGCGGCAGCCCTGCTATCGGGCCTCTTCCTCTTCTTGGGCCGCTGCGACTTGGGATTCGCAGCAGCCCGCGGCGGTTCCTCTTCTGCACGCGCTGATGCTCTTTCTCCTTCCTGCCCATGCGGCTCCGGCAACGTTTAATTCCGGGGCCGCACAGGCAGGAAGGAGAAAGAGCATCAGCGCATTTGAACGCGATCTTTTTCTTCGGGCAAGGAGGCTCAGCGGCCGCATGAGCCTCCTTGCGCCCGGGCGCATCGGCTCCCCTCCGGATACCACTGCTCGCATCTGCCCCTAATACTTTGGAAACTTTATTTAAAAAAAAAAAAAAATGACGTCACAGGATTGACCGGCCCACCGGGGGAAGCCTGATCCCCCGATAGGTCAATCCGCCCCTGTTTACAAGGGATGTCTTACTTTCGGGGGAGGTCTTATATTTAAGAATTCGGCAAAATCCCTACTAGGTCTTATTTTTGGGGGATGTCTTATTTTCGGGGAAACACGGTAGTATCAGAATTGGAAGTACTCTTTTTAATACAAACTCCAGGCTCTTGCCCACAATGGGCTTCAACCAGTATCGTGCAGAAGCAGTAGATTTTGCGTCATTTACTATTTCCCATACAACATTTTTAACTCTTTTTTTTTTTTTTTCTTTCTGTCTATAAAAACAAACACTTCTGTTTAGTGGCATTCAAGCAGTAGTCGCCATTTTTGGGAGAGCTGCAGATGTCGGGCCGGATAAAAAAACAGTAAGTTCCACTGTAAAGCATTTAATGAGAGAAAAAAATCTAAATAATTCTTAGAGATGATGTAAGATAGTTGTGTTCTTTGGTTTTAGGAAAACGTTGAGTCCCCTGAAGAAGGCGTGGCAACACGCCGAAACATTGTCAATGTCGGGCGTAGAGCAGTGGGAGCACCGCAGTGGGTACTATTAGCAACACAAGGTGTTATAGATGCAAGAAGAAATGTTATTGCAAGTAAAGCCAAGAAAAGTTCAACAAAAATTCTTTTTAATAATGGGAAAGTGGGCACAAAAGTAAAAATAATTTTATGTGGAGAAAAAAAAAGAGTTAAAAATGTTATATGGGAAATAGTAAATGACGCAAAATCTAGTGCTTCTGCATGATACTGGTTGAAGCCCATTGCGGGCACGAGCCTGGAGATTGTATTAAAAAGAGCACTTCCAATTCTGATACTAATTCCCAATATAATCTTTATAAAAGAATTTTCATAGAATTAAGATTGTTCCTTATGGTCAGGAGTTTTTTTTGTGGTTCAGATACGTGAGGGAACTTAAGCCATATTGTATTTGTTGATTCATCATTATAAGGATGATACAGGTTAGCTATGCGCCTCCTTCAGTGGACCAAGGAAAAGAGCTGCTTCTGCTGTGGCGGGCCCAGATAGGGAACTGCTTACTCTGTGGCAGAACCAGCCACTGCTGAATTCCACAGCTCAGTGTGGCAGACCCCCTGGTCCACCACCAGATGGCCCTAGATCTTTTATCAAGAAACACAGCTTAGACTTAGAGAGACTTCAATTTGTTTTCAGCGCCTCCCATCCCTGGAAGTCTTTGATTGGTTATCTCAGGGTACTTAATGAGGTAATCAGAAAGAACAGTGTGATCATTTTTAGTTAGCTTGTGGAGAGGCAAGAGGTCTTTTGGTTCCCCTTTTTAAGTTGGACCTTCTGCCCAATCGAAGGTCTTCCCAGGAGGCTCCCCTCGTTTTACAGCGCAAGCACTGTCATATAAAATAAGCAGAATTTAAGCGTTATCTAAACTCAACTTTGCACTTAGGAATTATACAATGCCAAACTAAATTAGACCATCTGAAAGTAATTAAACCATTGTTCTCACCTTCTAAGGTACTGCACAAGTCCAAGGATCTGTCTCAACACCACAGGGTAATCCAGCAAAGCCCCTTTTGGTGGATAACATATAAAACTCAAAACATTTCACAGATGTCTCAGTGAGATATGATGCCAGAAAAAGGATAAGGTTTACTAATTGGCCAAAAGTCTCTCAACAGTTGCTTTCACATTATGGAACAATTGTGCCGAGTAACAACTCAGTTTTAGCTTACAAGTCACAATTGTAGTGACCTGCTTAGTTCTGGCAGCAAGGCTCTCAAAATCAAGCTTTCGGGTGATCCGTGAGGACAGCCATGGAAAAAAAGCTCTTAGCAAAGACTTTTTCGGATAATGTCCGTTCAGATAATATCTGATGTCAAAGTCTATTTGATAACTCAGAGTCCCTTTTTCTCTGAGTCAAACCTCTTCAATATTCAGTTCCATAAATTTCAACATTAATCCAGATTGGATATCAATACCTCCTACAGACACAGGACTCGGGGGGGGGGGGGGATACAAATGATGTTATCTGAATCCCGATGCATAGGAACATTCTCATACAGGTTAATGAAGTTCAGAGTTTGTTGGCAAAACAGGTGCTAGAACAACACCCATTTCATAGCTGGATACAAAGTTTTTACCAAGGACATGTTTCACAGCTCTGGTGTCCAAGGTTTTTATTCTTTAGAAGGTGATGTCAACTCTATGATATCAAGAAACAAACAATCTTTTCTCCTCTTTGTGATAAACAGTCTCTTATAAAGTTGCCATAATCATCACATGGCTGCAAACTCCATGTTTGTATTGCTTTAGGCCTGTTCTTTTTACTTAGTCTATGTGCACAGCCACAGACATCAAGCTCATGATGCATGTCCCATTTAGGGTCATTGGCATTTACCCTACATGCCTAAATTTGGAAAACAGAGAGATTTTTGCCAGATTCCTTTTGGATTTTCATTCTGTGGAAAATCTTGGTATCCTTTCAAGGTTCCAGGGCTGAAGACCTGTGAGTCATCCCTCTACTCCCTAAGAGAGGCAAGCACCAGTGGCAGCACTACCCAGCGAGGGATTTTTGATGGCTAAAACTTATTGGGGCTGTTGTTTAAACCTTGAACCCTTTTGGAGAAGGCAAACCCAAAAAACAAGGGCTGGAAACCGAATCTTTTTCTACTTCCTAGAAGAGGCAAGCACCAGTGACAGTATAACATCAACCACAGAGAGATTTTCAAAAAAAAGAATTCTAGTTTTGTTTGTGTTGAGGTTTTTTGACCCATCCTTTTTCATGTGTGAACTAGGCTGGCATAGCTGGTTTCTTATTCTACTGACTTTCCTTCTGAGAAATCACCACTATTGGAATGTGGGAGATCATGACAACCCCCCATAGGATCTCCATCCCAAGGGACCAGGACACAGGCTGGGTGACTAGGAATGAACATCCACAACCAAGGTAGGATTTTTCCTTGATAAAGAGGATCCCACCCCCCATTGGATATCCCAATGCACTGGGACAGATTTTAAACAGAGTAAAAGTGGTAAGCTAAAACCCCAGGAGTAAGAGAGAAAGGACACCTACCCAGAAAATAGAGACATCTGTAAACATCACAGCTTTACATTCACCTATTGGATAAATTGGACTTTGATTTAACTTTAAAGAATCAGTAAACTTTTATTTTAACACCCAGTACCTTGCCTAGGAACAGCAATATGGTTACTAAGGAAGAAGGAGCTAGAAACACACCACAACCTGGGCCACAAGCTTAAGGACCCACCTCTTCGGACAAAGAGAGAAGGGAGACGCGCTAGCTAGAGCAGCCCCAGAGAACAATTAATTTGTGTGCCTTTGGAAAGTAGAACTTACCAATAAAGGGTTACATCAGGAAGACTTGTCACCCTCAGGCCTCAGCCTGGGAATATTTCCTGCTGCTGCCAGGTCCATACCTAGGGAGAGAGATCACAGCTGTTGTCCACTGTAAGAAAAGAAGCAGTGAGGCTGGGAGGGGGGAATGGGAAAAGAGACCAGAGAGAATGAGGAAGTGGGGTAGGGAGAATAAAGGCAAAAAGTATATATATAAAAAAAGTTAAATCAAAATATGAGAAAATAAAAAAGATAAGCAAACTAAGAAAAATAAAAATAGGAAAAATTAGTTTTAAAAAAGGTAAAGTTGGGCAGGAGGGTAGAATTCTTCTTAGTTATTTAAAAGTTTGACTGTCGCCTAAATTTTTTGAAAAGATTTCCAGCCCTTACCATTGTGGTGTGTGGCCTGTGTGTCTCTGTGTTTCTCTGGCTGTTGGAGTTCTCTGAAAATAGAATTCTTAAAGCTAGTAACTGTAGTGAAAAGCTTTTTATTAAATGCTATAAAATAATATAAATCTTCTACATTAAATAATAAGGCACCTTATGGAGAGGCAGGGTGCCATGCAAAGCACCAGCATAAACTCCCTCTCAAATGATTTTACTGATAACAAAGCATTATACAGAATTTCAGTTGTATATTTCCACCCCTAAATTAGGTTACATAATTGTCAAAATTTAAGATTGGCTAACATAAACAAATAATCTGAATGGCCATATGGTAATTTAATTCTTGTCTCACATGTAAATGTTTTCTTGGAATTTGCCAGCATTAGTGACCTTGTATTTGTTCTAAGAATATTTTCTGTAATTTTATTTATTTATTTATTGTTTTTGTTATACCGAGTTTCATGATAGGCATCACATCAACCCGGTTTACAAATAACAAGGAGTGTAAAGCATAACGTAACGTAAAAAACAATATTTTCAATAAGAACCTTGAACTTTAAATACAACCTTGAACTTTAAATACAGTGAATCAGAAAAAGGGAGAGGGAAAGTTACAAAAAACAAGGAAAATAAACTTGGGATGGAAGGGGAGAAATTGAACAGCACAATATTTACATTTCGGCCTATTGATACATTAGAATAACAAGTGAAAAAATAAGACTATGAAACGGTACATAGGTAATCAAATGAATAAATATGACACAGTTGTGAATGGTAATAGTATGATAAATATTCAGCAGGAATTAGTGAGAGAGGGTTTGAGGTTGGTTGATTCGTGTTTACATTCCATTATTGCATACGAGTTAGTGCTAGTGAGAGGAGGTTTTATTCAAGGCTTGGAAATGCTTTTTTGAAAAGCCAAGTTTTTAGTCTTTTCCTAAATGTTAAAGAGCATGGCTCTTGTCTCAAATCAGGTGGGATCGAGTTCCAGAGAGCTGGACCTGCTGATGAGAAGGCTCTGAGACTCAAGGATTTATGTTGGTAGGTTTTGGCCTTTGGAATTTGGAGTGACTCTTTGTAGTGTTCCCTGATAGGCCTGGCGGAGGTGAATTTTTTAAGTGGTATTTGTAGGTCGAGTTGCGTGTGTTGGTTGATAGTTTTGTAAATGATGTTAATGGTTTTGTACATGATTCTATAGTGGATCGGAAGCCAATGGAGGTTTTTGAGAATAGGTGAAATGTGGTCAATTTTCCTGGAATTTGTAAGGACTCTGGCTGCAGAGTTCTGAACCATTTGTAAAGGTTTGGTGTAAGAAGCTGGGAGGCCTAATAGGTAATGAGTTGCAATAATCTAGTTTGGAAAAGATTATTGCTTGCAAGATTGTTCTGAAGTCCTGAGTGTGAAACAGCGGTTTTATTCTTTTCAGGATATGTAATTTGTAGAAGCAATCTTTGGTGGTTTGGTTAATGAATGTTTTGAGGTTGAGACGATTGTCTAGGATGGCTCCTAAGTCTCTTACGTGGGTTGTTTGAAGGAGTGTGGGTGGTTTAGGAAGTGTGTTATTGTTTTCCGGTGATATGAGCAGGAATTCTGTTTTCGAAGCATTGAGTACAAGGTTTAGACTGTTGAGGAGAAGTTTAATTTCTAATAGGCAACTGTCCCAGTATTCCATTGTTTTTGAGATTGATTCTTTTATAGGGATTACGATCTGTACGTCATCTGCAAAAAGGAAATGTTTCAGGCTTAATTTTGTAAGTAGTTGGCAGAGTGGTAGCAGGTAGACATTGAAAAGGGTGGGTGAAAGTGATGATCCTTGCGGCACTCCTCTATTAGAAGGGTGGTATTGGGATTCTTTATTATGAATTTTGACTCTGTATCCTCTGTTTTCTAGAAATGTTTTGAACCAGTTTAGTGTGGCACCTGTTAAACCAATGTTTGCCAGCTGTTTTAGAAGAAGGGCGTGGTTGACGGTGTCAAAGGCCGCCGAGAAGTCAAGGAGGATTAGTAAATATGCTTGGCCTTTATCAATACCAGAGAGTAGGTAGTCCATGAGTGAAATTAGTAGCGTTTCGGTGCTTGCGGCTTTGCGAAAACCATATTGGTTTGGGGACAGAATACTGTGGTCCTCTAGGTAGTTGGATAGTTGGGTGTTTACCAGTTTTTCCATGATTTTAGCTATAAATGGTAGGTTGGAAATAGGGCGGAAGTTGTTGGGATCAAATGCATTTAGATTTGGTTTTTTTAGCAGTGGCTTGATTGAGGCAGTTTTTAGGTCATCTGGGTAGATGCCATGTGATAAGGAGCAGTTTATAATATCTGCTAGGGTTTTTGCTATTGTGTCCGGGATAAGAAGAAGCATTTTGGTAGGGATTTGATCAAATGGGTGTGATGACGGTTTCATTCTTTTTAATACATTTTGTATCTCTGTATCATTCCATCTAATTTTAGATGGAATGTCATTGTTCTAGTTCTAGATATGATTCTATAATCTTAGATGGAATGTAAACTGTCCTAGTTTCTGTTTTTAGACGGAATGTCAAATAACCTCATATCAGTTCAAAATGTTCTACAACCTTGTAGCTCAGCATTGTAATCTAGTTTATAGTGCCTGGCTGTCTAGGTAAACAAATACAAGGTTTTAGTGCAAGTATCATGTATAATTTATAACATTATGTTTTGAGATAAACTCTGCATCAGGGGTAGACACTGTAAAGATCATTTAATAGCCTCAAATTGTTCATTAGATGGCATTTTGATATATAATCATCTGAACTATGCCAGGAACACTGCACTGCCACATTCAAAAAAAGCTAAAGACTTGGCTGTTTGAACAAGCCTACACTTGAATTATCTCCCTCTGCCAGATTACTTTCCCCTTCTAATTCCCCCTCCCCCCAAAATCTACAAGCAATTATAATATAGTTATTGTTCTCTCTCTTGAAAAATCCTCTCCTAGGTCACTTGACCCTTTATTTTCGCCTACTCTCCCAAGTCCATCTATATCCCTGTTACATGTAACTTTATCTTTCCCTCTCAGTTCAAATATTACTCCCCTGTTACCTGTAAACCGATGTGATATGTCTATGAACGTCGGTATATAAAAGTTTTTAAATAAATAATGTTATACTTGTTAGCAATTCTAAAGGCTGCTTATGAAAAATTAAAACAATAGAGAACAGGAATAATGACTTCTTGTGTGACATTTCAAAAAATGTTTCACTGAGGCTAAGAGCCTATGAGCCCCCTATGGTGTGTTTTGGCCTGTGACATGGTCTGTCTGCCTGTGTCTCTCTTTGGGACTGAGTGTGATATGTCTACGTGTTTGTCTGTCTGGGTATATTGTGTCTATGCCTCTCTCTATGTCTGTACGTTTGTCTTCTATCTGGGGATGATGTGTCTGTCTATTTTTCTGTTTAGATATGGCATATCTGTGTCTCTGTGATTAGATGTTTAGTTTCTTTCTCTCTGTACAGTGTCTGTGTCTGCATATGGGTGTCTGTCTGGGCATGAGGTAACTGTGTCTGTCGATGTCTGTCTGTTGGTTTGGGTGTGAGGTGTTTGTGTCTGTCAGTGTATGTGGTATCTATTTTTCTCTGTGTCTGACCTGGTATGTGGCATCTGCCTCTCTGAGCTTGTGTATATGTGTATGTGTGAGCTTTCTTCTTTCAGTAACTTAAAGAGAAACAAAATGGGGCCTGTGAGCCACTGGTTGGCAGTGTGGTTGCTTGGTGAATATACTCCATGTATGTGTGTGTCTGTGGGAATATGTGTCATTTTGTTTGTACGACTTTGAAAAAGCACACACATCTGTCCAAAAATGTAATTTTCGGTAATTTCAGAAAGAGAAAAAAAACCCACAGATATAAATAGTGCAAGAGAAACTATGGAACCTTTGAGCAAAAGACCAAATGCAAGAATCAGATAAAGGTTTGACAAGTTTTTGTGCATTTTTATTTTTTGTGAGTTATTTTTCTTTCGAGAAGTTAAATAATTACATCGTTTGGCAAAATATGTCCTATTTTAGCATTGTGCAAGCAAACTCATTTGTAGGTTTCTTGCTCTTTTTTCTCCAAACTTAAATATGGCTTTCATGTGCATTTTTTTCATTCTTACAGCTCTTTTCATTCGGTTGTTCTCCATTTGTGAATTGTTGTAAGAGATCCTGGATTAAGGTGCCATATAAATTGGTGAACAAACCATTCAATTTGGCCTGTAGTGTCATCTTCTGCTTTTGTATAAGTAACACTAACATTTTGGAACAGCAGAATTAACCCATTTTTGGAGTTTAGCCCAGCCTTAATACATCATCAGATTCATTAAATATACATGAGATCCAATATCCATTTTTTGACATGCAAACTCACTCTCATGACTTTAGCAATATCTGAAACAGGGTAGAGGGAGTGCCTGAAGCACACTTGTGGCATGATGTCAACTCAAAGTTAGTTCAAGAAGCTTAAAGTACTTACCCACATCTTAATCCCCACTCAAATTTATTTAAATATGTCCTCAAAGCACTTAGGGGTAGATTTTAAAAGGGTGCGTGCGAGCGTACATGTGCGTGCGCTACCCGGTGCACGCACATGTACACCTGATTTTATAATTTGCGTGCGCAGGTGCGCGCAAGTTATAAAATCAGGGGTCGGCGTGCGCAAGGGGGTGCACAATTATGCACCTTGCGCGCGCCGAGCCGTGCTGCCTTCCCCCATTCCCTCCCAGGCCGCTCCGAAATTGGAGCGGCCTGAGAGGGAACTTCCCTACCCCCTCGCGTGACCTTCCCCCCCCCTAGCCTTACTCTAACCCCCCCTGACCTTTGTCTTAACTTTTGCACCTGCCGACAGCCTGCCGGCATGTGGTCCTCCAATACAGCAGCAATGGCCCCACCCCCGGAATGCCCCTTTAGTAAAGACCCGGGGCTTTATGCGGGTCGCCGGGCCTTTTGAAAATCTGGCCCTTATTTTGTTTTTATTTAGGCTTTTGATATACCAACGTTCCAAAGAAGATCTCAGTGGTTTACAAAATCGATATTCTCATTCATGGTCATTATCACATAATGTATGTCTGCATTCGCTTTCTTGTTCTACACTTCCCTACTCCAAAGCAAATAATGGGGGGAGGGGGAAAACAGCCTGCAAACACACATGGAAAAATTCTTATTTCCCTTCAAAAATATTAGCAATCCTGTAGAAATCATTAAGTACTGCAAACATGGAAGGCAAAGGTATCCAATGCCTCCCCCCCCCCCCACCCACACAAATATCACCACCACCACCTTTGTCCATGTCTGCCTTCTACCTTCGTCTTAACTGATAAACAGTTCTCCGGCCAATAAAGGTGAAAATCTGGCTACACAGATAGCAATGCAGACCTTTTTCTGTACTTATCCCATGCTTTCTTGAATTCTTCATTACCTCCACTCGAAAGCCCTACCATGCATTCAACATCCTTTCTGTGAAGAAGTATTTTCTATTTCTAATGCTAGTCCTGAGTCTACCCACTTTGACCCACATACCATGGCCTTTTGTTCTAGAACTTCCTTTTCAGTGAAAAATGTTTGCTTTCTGTACTTAAGAACATAAGAAATTGCCATGCTGGGTCAGACCAAGGGTCCATCAAGCCCAGCATCCTGTTTCCAACAGAGGCCAAACCAGGCCACAAGAACCTGGCAATTACCCAAACACTAAGAAGATCCCATGCTACTGATGCAATTAATAGCTTGATTTATACCTTTGAGGGATTTGGATGTGTCTGTCCTATTTCCTGTTGCGCTGGAGGTGGATTCTTGGGCTGAGGTGGAGTTGGCGTAAACCTTAGGCAAGGGCCCACAGGTCCTCACCGTCAGCAGGTGGAGTGGGCTGAAGCTAGAGGCCACTGGAGCTTCAACTATACCTGCCCACGTTCCCCTCGGGTTGAGACTTTGGGTGCTGGGGCCGGCAGGACTTAGGCAGGCCTTGAGATAGAACAATACTAGCAGGTAGTTCAGCCCAGAGACAGCAGCCAGCAGATGGCGTAGCTCTATCCAGGACGGGTTGTGGAACGGAAGCCCAAGCACCAAGGAACTGGAACAGATTGAGGGTGCTTGAGCACAGAGGGGCCGAGGTTCTAAGAGTTCACGTCCCAAGGATAGAGACCAAAGAGTCACTGAAGAGCTTAGGCTGAAGCTGCTAATCAAAGGAAGCTGTAGCAGGCAACTTGGAACTTGGAACGTATCAGAGTCTATAGCAAAGTCATACGTGGCGTTGGTCTGGGCACGGAGAAGGCAGGCGTGGTCAGGCGTAGCAATGGTCAGGGCACGGAGAAGGCAGGAGTGGTCAGGTGTAGCAATGGTCTAGGCACAGAGAAGGCAACATGGTCAGGCAGGCAGAGGTCAGGCTTGGAGAAAGCGTAGTCAGCCAGGCAGAGGTCAGGCTTGGAGAAAGGCAATGTGGTCAGAGGCGAAGGTCAGGCTTGGAGAAAGGCAATGTGGTCAGGCAGGCAAAGGTCAGGCTTGGAGACAGCAGGCAAAGTCAAAGCAAAGCAGAAGTCAGTACCAGAAGTCAGTCAATACGAGGAGATACATGAACACAGGAACTGGGAACCGGAGACACTGGAACAGGAACGAAGACACAACGAGGCAACAAGCACTTGGAACCGAAGACAGGCAAACCAAGGAGACCTGTTGCAAAAGCAAAGTCTTCAAAGAAAACCAGGGAATTTATACAGAGGGGGGATATGATAGAGGTCTTTAAGATCATGAGAGGTCTTGAAAGAGTAGATGTGAATCAGTTATTTACACTTTCGAATAATAGAAGGACTAGGGGGCATTCCATGAAGTTAGCAAGTAGCACATTTAAGACTAATCGGAGAAAATTCTTTTTCACTCAATGCACAATAAAGCTCTGGAATTTGTTGCCAGAGGATATGGTTATAGTAGTTAGTGTAGCTGGGTTCAAAAAAGGTTTGGATAAGTTCATGGATAAGGTACGCATGTAACCCTTTTAAAACTCCCCTGCGCTTGCCGTGCCTATTTTGCATAGGCTCGGCAGCGCGCACAAGCCCCGGGACACGCGTAAGTCCCGGGGCTTTGCAAGGGGGGTGTGTCGGGTGGGCGGTGCAAATTTTGGGGCGTTCCAGGGGCGTGACTGGGGTGTGGCACAGGCCTGGGGGCATGGTCAAAGCCTCTGGACAAGCCCCCGGGTCGGGTGATGGAGCGCCAGCAGCCCGCTGGCGCACGCAGAGTTACACCTGCCTCCAGCAGGCGTAACTTTAACAACAAAGGTAGGGGAAAGGTTTAGATAGGGCCGGGGGGGGGGGGGGTTAGGTAGGGGAAGGTGCAGGGGGGTAGAAGGAAAGTTCCCTCCCACGCTGCTCTGATTTTGGAGCGGCCTTGGAGGGAACGGGCAGCGCGCACAGGTTTCGGTGCACACAAGTTGCACAAATGTGCACCCCCTTGTGCGCGCCGACCCCGGATTTTATAAGATACACGCGGCTACGCGTGTATCTTATAAAATCCGGCGTACTTTTGTTCGCGCGCGCGTAGATTTATAAAATCTACCCCTTAGGGAATAGCCACTGCTATTAATTGCATCAGTAGCATGGGATCTTCTTAGTGTTTGGATAATTGCCAGGTTCTTGTGGCCTGGTTTGGCCTCTGTTGGAAACAGGATGCTGGGCTTGATGGACCCTTGATCTGACCCAGCATGGCAATTTCTTATGTTCTTATGTTCCTATGTACATGACGTCAACATCCGGGGTCTGCGGCCTGCCTCCCACTGCGGGCTCTTTAAAGGTCTCAGTGTGCTGCATGCGCCTAGAGGGAGGTGCCGCGCTGGTGGAGGCTCGGCTGATGGAGTTGTCCCGGCTGGAGGGCCCGGGATGCGATGCAAGCTACGAGGTGCTGGTGAGGGCGTCCTGTGCGGAGAGCCCGGGACGAGTTGCAGAGTCAGAGGCACTGACGGAGGTCCGCAGTCGGAGCCGGCAGCTTACCGCCGCCAAGGAAGCAGAACTGGGTCCTGTAGGCTGCGCAGCAAGGTACGAGGGCCGCACCTCGGGGTTGCCGCAGCCGGTGAGTGTAACATTCCCCATCTCTGTTCTCTTCTAGAGTAGCCATATTTCGGTCTGCAAGTTTCATATCATAGGGCTTTTGATTTTGGTAGCCATTCTCAGGATTGCCTCTACATTCTTTATATCGTTTTGGAGATAAGTCTCCAGAACTGGACATAATACTTGTGAAAAGCTCTTACCAATGATCTCCTTTTGTCTACTGGTTATGTCTTTCCTATGTACCCTACGGAGCATTCATCTTGCTTGACAGATTCCATAGGTGGGACCTGGTGTTTGGACAGAAGACTGGAAACAGAATTGGTGTGGGCAAGAGTTGGAGTGCAGTAGAATCCAAGAACTGCAATGGGCTATTGCAGAGCTAGATATAGAGGCTGGCTGCATGTGTGGAGCAGAGCAAGATCCAGGAACTGGATTAGAGCTGGAGCTGAGCTAGTTTTAGAATCTGGGATTAGGGCTGGAGCAGCAGCAGTGAGATTGAGCTCAGCAGCTTCAGTGCAGCAAAGCAGAAGCTTCTTGCTATTTCCCTGTGGTTCATGACCTGGAGTGATTCAAGGTTCAGGATCTGGCTATAAAGCACAGGAGGTTAATTTTGATAGAGGATTAGGCAGCCTTCTGGTTGCTTGGAAAACCTTTTGGAGCTCCAGCATTCCCTTTTAAGAAAACCTTAAGCAACATCCAGGTCATTGGGGAAATAGCTACCAGCCTCCCTTTTCAGATTTTACATCATCCCTGGCCCATATCACTTCTGACTTGACAGCTTTATAGCTAAGGCTAGAGCTGTACTGTCCCTAGTTTGATCCCTGCTGGCACATTACCCTTTCAGGCTCTAGCCACTGCTATGTTGCACTGTTTCTCAACCTTGAGGTTTCTCATGGGATTAGTTAATATCCATGACTTACCCCATCACGTTGCACCCCCTTGGATTTCTACACCCCAATGCATGACTGTACATTTTAATTCATTGAATATTAGCTGCTAAGTATATCATTGGATGTAGCTATTAAGGGCATCAGGATATTTTTATGGGGTATATGGTTTTAAGATGAATGAATGGTATGCATGTGAATGTGTGATATTAGGGGGTTAGGGTTGGAGTTGCATTACTGGATCTGGTCCAGACCGGACATATTTAAAACTGTGTATGTGGGGTGAGGAATATAGTGGTTGATATATATGCACTGTTGAATATGGTGTTATCATCAGAAATATGTGTGTATTACAATATAAAACATGTATTCAATTGTTATAAAATGTAATTTAATAACATGTTCATGTTAGATGTATAATAAAGGATATGAAGATTCTTGAATTGAGACAGATACTGAAAATTCATGGTTATATTTCTTGGGATTCCCTAAATGTGTTGGACTGCTAAGCACTTGATCACTCTTCAAGCTTTCTTAGATCATGCCTCATTTTGCCTACTCCCTCTGGGATGTCCACTCTATTGCAGATCTTAGTGTCATCTGCAAAAAGACAAGAATACAGTTGCCACCTGGCTCCATTTTTTTCAGGACAGGAAGATCCAATCCTGGTTTCACCTCACTAGCAATAGTTTCCTGCAGTTGCTCAAGGGTAGATTCTGTGGCAAGAGTTAGAAAACTCTGTAAAAAAAGATGTTAAATTGTGTGGCTTATTTACATACGTTTACATAGCTCTAATATTACATTTAATTTATCATAAAAAATAAAGTATTTTTTCAACCTCCTGTATAAGCCTGGATAATCTATGTTCTTCTTATGGCCCTAGTTACTACAGTGCCTATAAATGTATAAGATACCACACTCAAATGCACCTGAATTCTTATATATTTCAGAGGGATTCCAAAACTAATATATAATTTTAACCACAAAATCACCTCATCAAATAATATTTTCTTCAGTTCAAACTTTCAAAATATAGAATTCAATATCCCAAATGGATATATTGTAAAGATATTTTTATAACATTTTTTTAGAGACAAAAGTTTTTGTAAACAAAATTTTGTTAGATGGAGCGGAAAGTTTCATACTAGCTTTTATCCCCAACAGATGTCTGTGCCGCCGTGAAACAAGATCCTGCAATTGAAGTAGAACTGCCGCAATGGAGTGATTGCACGAGTGAAAGTTTGTTCTGTACAAGGAAGATTCCGACTTTTTGTGAAAAATATCCATATCCCCTGAGGAAAGATCTGTGAAGGATTTGAAACGCGGCCACGTTGGGAACTGGAATGGCTGTGCAGATAAGTCGGCATGCATTTAAATAAGTTGGCGAGAGCTGTTTGTAAAAATTCAAAGAATAATTGTGCAGTTACAGCTTAACTCTTTTGAAAAAAACGTATTTTTGCAATTTTACATTGAAATGGCAGATTTTTAATCTGCACACATAGATTTTCACAGAAAAACAATCGGCTGGTGGAGGTTTGTTCATGATTACATACAAGAGATATCACCCGGTTGGGGATAACTTGTACAGTCTCATACAATTTCTCTGCAGCCCTTTAAACCTGAAAAATAAGCCGTTAAAGGCTTGGTTCTAGGATTCAACCTTTTCTAAACCATGAATTTGTTTCTCCCTGTGAAAATGCATGTATCTTATGTTTACCTGATGCAAACTTTACAGTGCATGAGTGTTATAACCTATGAACTCACAAGCAGAATGGGCACAACCATGAATGACACAAGTGAGATTTAAAAAACCATTCCTATTTCAGAAAAATGCTTTTAGTCAGCCACCCTTGAGGTGCGCCTATGACTAACAAAAGCCTCTGGCATACTGTTTGAATGTAAGTTCATAGAAAAGGGGGGAGGCAGGAAAAAGGAGAGAGTAGATCTTCAGCGGAGGGGAAAGAAGTGAATGCCAAGAAGTGATGAATCTAGTCATGCGTTCTCTGTCAATGCTTCTAACACATAATTCCTTTGGCCTGCAGAATTATTTCTTTTCTCATTTCTATACTAATGCATTAGGAGGAGGATGGAAATTACAAGCTGGTTAGTCTCACCTCGGTAGTAGGTAAATTAATGGAGATTCTATTAAAAGAAAGGACAGTGAAGTATTTTGAATCCAGCGGGATGCAGGATCCGAGGCGGTATAGATCCACCAAAGGGAGATCATATCAGACAATCAAAATATTAAATAAATAAGGTTTAGGTTTATTAAAAATGTATATACCGCATCAGTCATATAGATTTCATAAGTAACATCTGGACAATTATAAATAAATAAATCATTCTTTGATTGGGTGACCAGAGAATTACATGAGGAGCACAGGTTGGATGCGGTGTACTTGTATTTCAGCAAAGTTTCCGATACGTTCCAGATAAGACGCTCATAAAGAAACTGAGCAGCCCAGAGGTGGTGGACTGGATTAGAAACAGGTTGAGTGATAGACAGTAGAGGGAAGTGGTAAATGGAGTTCACTCTGAAGAGAGAAGGCTATGATTAATGGAATGCCTCAGGGATCTTTCCCAGGGCCAATGCTATTCAATATTTTTGTGAGCAATATTGTAGGGGGATTAGAAAGAAAAGTTAGCATTTTTTTTTAAGATGATAGTAAGATATGTAACGCCAGGGCTTGATTTGTGAGGGGAACGACTGGAAAGCGGTTTCATCCCTTCTTTCACACTTAAAAGGCAGAGCAGCAGGGGTGATCTGCTCAGCCCCTTCACTCCAGGCAGACAGCAAAGTAGAGGAGAAGAGAGGGTGAGACTGGAACAGACAGGCCAATGAAGTAAGATACATAAGAACATAACAAATTGCCATGCTGGATCAGACCAAGGGTCCATCAAGCCCAGCATCCTGTTTCCTACAGAGGCCAAACCAGGCCACAAGAACTTGGCAATTACCCAAACACCAAGAAGATCCCATGCTACTGATGCAATTAATAGCAGTGGCTATTCCCTAAGTAAACTTGATTAATAGTAGTTAATGGACTTCTCCTCCAAGAACTTATCCAAACCTTTTTTGAACCCAGCTACACTAACTGCACTAACCACATCCTCTGGCAACAAATTCCAGAGCTTAATTGTGCATGCTCAAAACAGGCACTTGTATTGAGCACCCGTTGTCCTAACATAGGCGCAGCCATATCCCCTGGACGCCCAATTCAGTATTTAAATGAGAGGGAAATTGGAGAAGCATAAAAAAGGGTGTGCAAAGAGGAACTATGCATCTGTAGCCTCTGTAGTGCTTGAAGGAGTGTATTACATTGGGCACCCACAATTGCAATGGGCACTCAATACGAGCATCCATTTAAATTGCTCTTCCTTTTTGTTATTTTGTTGAGGTTGCTGAAATACATTATATTAGGTGCCCATTTCTATGGGCGTCTAAATTGTGCAGCCATATGAAAAGTAGGGTTTTTTTTTAGCAAGTTATTATACATTTATTTTTCTCCACTGCAAGCAATAAATTCATGAGTCACAACGATACTAAGGAAGAGGACACACTTATTGCAACACAGAGGACTATATTTTTAAATGTTTTTCATAAGCCCTTGACTGCGCATTAACTTTACTCCACCTCTGGAGCTGAAGTTAAGTTCCTCGTGTTTAAAAGGGTGCATTGGACACAAAACCTTTGGGCGTACTTTCCTGCATTGGACGGTAACAATAAACGTCTTCATCTACATGGAATTTGCATACATTGGGCGCCATTGGGTTTGCATTTGTTAGGGTGCACATTTTGGACGCACTGTCTCCTTACTGCACTGGGCACTAGTCTTGCATGCCCAAAACGTGACCCAACTAAAAGAAAACCCATGTACTAGGCTGGGCGCTCCTTATTGCGTTGGCTTGAGGGAGAGCAGAAAACAGCCACTCTAATCCCTAATCCAGCCCTTTCCCTCCTGTTCCCCCTTCCCTCCTCTTCCTTAGGGAATAGGAAGAGAAGAGGCGATTCTGAAGCAGATACTGCAGAGCAAAAAACAGACACAAATAGGAGTAGAACTAGCACAAGTTTGAAACTTATGTGCAATAGTGCCAGTCATCAAGGCTTCAGCGCTGGTTCAGTCGCAAGTTTCAGATTTGTGCTAACTCAACCCCTTTTTGTGTCTTTTACTAAGGTGGCCAACTTTTCAAAGGATCATAACTGGACATCCCACTAAACTTCATGCTTTGGGATGGGAGGTGTGTATGTGTGTGTGTGTGTGGGGGGGGGGGGGGGTACAGCTATTGTCCTACCAGAATAGGTAGTTGATGAAACCTCACCTAGAGGTCAAACATTGGAGGCTATACCTCCAAAAGGATGTGGACATGGTGGAGGTGATCCAGAGAAAGGCTACCAGGAAGGTGTAGGGTCTATATTACAAGCCATGGGCCCAAATTACTAAGACTTTTCTCCCATTCTGTGTTTATGGGGAAAATGCTTAGAAAATGACACCCCATATGAGATGAGACCTAAGGATCTAAAAGTATATACCCTAGAGCAGTGGTTCTCAACCTTTATTTTGTCAAGACACATCTGACAGATGGTTCTCACATGCGTAACACACTGAACACATGATCGTCACAGGGCTAAATGTAAACACATACTCTGCATCTTCAGGAACTGCCCCAACCTCCCCCCCCCCCCACCTCCCCCCACCACCACCAATGGGTGCAGAGCAGAACTAGGACATTCCTTGTACAATTCAGCATACAAAAATGATATTTCTGGTGTCATTTCAATAACCCCAACATAAACTCTCTCTCCTACCAGGTGCAATAGCCTTCTTTATGAAAATACAGTAATTTACCACCAATGCATGTCCTATTGAGAAAACACAACAAATAAGATTGATACAAATGCCTATGTGCTAGTAAAATACCTCACCTCAGCCACATACACAAAACTGACCTTCACCAAGTACAGAAAGACCACAAATTACAGATATGGAGACAGAAACTGGAACTGAAACCAAAAAAAGCCACTCTGCATGCAGTGCAAAACTAGAGAAAAGGAAAGAGAAATATAGCACCTAACAGACTCCCAGGATCTGTAATAATGCACACAAATTAATGCGTACAAAGTTACATCTGCATTAATGGAATGCACTCAAACAGTAACAACCCTACCTATGAAAAGGCAACACTACAAATATTTAACCAGGCCTTAAACACCAATACACCTCCTATTAGGAAAACAGAACAAGCCAAGCTGCTCTAGATCCTTGCACAGAATATACAAGCTTGAGGAATACTCCTACCTGGGTCACACACACAGAACACAGACAGACCCTCACCAAATACAGAATAAAGTGACCATCAAGTTAATGTTTTTGTTTCTCCATTATTCTACTTCTTCACTCAGTCTGGCTTCTTGCTGTTTCCAGTTCAGTTTTTGTCTACACATTTCTGTTTATACATTCCTCAAGAAATATAAAATAATAATTATAAAACTAGAATAATACATGTAATAAATGTTTCAGAACAACTGATAAATAGAATAACATCCAATCATTAAAAACTTACAAAATTATTAAAAATTCTCCAAATACCAATAAAATATTTCAAATAGCAGACACATCACATAATACCCAATAATTAAAATGGCAGTCAATCAAGAAAGATAAACTTAAAAAGCCACCTTTACATAGAAACATAGAAGTGATGGCAGTAAAGGACCAAATGGTTCATCTAGTCTTCCCAGCAAGCTTATGGTAGCACCAGCCATGCCATACAGGTCTCCCCCATAAAGGTATCATCAGGGGGTTTTCCTCTGCCTTGCAAGTTACCCCCAATACTTATTTTCCCAAACTGTTAAAGTCTGGGCCCTTGTTGGTTTCTGTCTGAGTCTAATTCCCCCTTACCTCTTGCCGTTGAAGCAGAAAGCAATGCTGGAGTTACATCCCAAGTATAAGACTTAATTGGTTAAGGGTAGTAACAGCCGCATTAGCAAGTTACCCCCGTGCTTATTTATTTTCCCAGACTGTAAAAATTCATGTCCTTGTTGGTTGCTGTCTGAAATTAATTCTCCTTTTCCTCTTTTCCCCCTGCTGTTAAAGGAGAGAGCAATAATGAGTTGTATCAACAGTATGAAGGCTTGTTGGTAAAGGGTAGTAACCGCCACACTAGCAAGTTACCCCCATGTGCTCTTTTCCTCATTTCCCTTAGGGATGTGCATCGTTTTTATGACTAATTAAAATATTGTACGATATTTCATAATTCGTCATGTACTGGGGGGTCCCCAAAAATGATAGGAAAACCCCATGAAATTTTGTTTGGTTTTCTTATCGTTTTGGGAGGGGGGAGGGAGGGCACACAGAAAAAAAAAACCCAAACCCACCCCAACCCTTCAGATCTAATTATTTACAATCCCCCACCCTCCCGACCTCCCCAAAACTTGCTTAAAGTCTCTGGTGGTCAAGCGGGGGTCCCGGGAGCGATGTCCCCCTCTCGGGCCGTTGGCTGCCACTAATCAAAATGGCGCTGATGGCCCTTTGCCCTTACCATGTGACATGGGCTATTGGTGCCATGGATGGCCTGCGCCATTTTTTAAGATGGCGCCAACTGTCCATTGCTCCTACCATGTGACAGGGGCCGGCCAATGGCACCGATAGCCCCTGTCACATGGTAAGGGCAAAGGGCCATCAGTGCCAATTTGTTTACTGGCAGCTGGAGTGGGAGATTGCTCCCGGGACCCCCGCTGAACCACCAGGGACTTTAAGCAAGTTTTGGGGGGGTCGGGAGGGTGGAGGATTGTAAATAATTAAATCTGAAGGATCGGAGTGGGTTGTTGTTTTTTTTTTCGGATCGGGACAGCCAAAAAAAAAAACCGGTCAGAACCGCGGGAAATTTCATTTCCCGCGGTTCTACTAAAACAAAACTGGAAACGATTGCCGGTACAATACACATCTCTAATTTTCATCCTCTAGCCTTTAGGGGATCCACAGGGGTAGATTTTTAAAAAGCCCGGTGGTGCGCATAAAGCCCCGGGACGTGTATAAGTCCCGGGGCTTGAAAAAATGGGCAATCTAGGGGCGGGGGGTGGGTGGGGTGGTCCAGGGGCATGGCCAGAGGCCTCTCCACAGCCGCCGGGCCGGGGGATCGCGCGCCGGCAGTCGGCCGGTTTGTGCAAGTTATGCCTGCCTCTATCAGGCGTAACTTGTGAAATAAAGGTATGGGGGGTGGGGTTCGGGCTGGGGGCGGGACAGGTAGGGTTTTGGGCTGGGGGCAGGACAGGTAGGAGAAGGTGGGGGGGGAAGGAAAGTTCCCTCCGAGACTGCTCCGATTTCGGAGTGGCCTCAGAGGGAACGGGGAAAGCCAGCTGGTCTCCCCGAGGGCTCGGCGCGTGCAAGGTGCACTAGTGTGCACTCCCTTGCACACGCCGACCCCTGCTGCGCGCGCATGTTATAAAATTGGGCGTACATTTGTGCGCGCCGGGTAGCACGCACAAATGTAGGCCACACACGTACCTTTTAAAATCTGCCCCACAGTGTTTATCCCATGTCCCTTTGAAATCTTTCACCATTTTTGTCTTCATCACCTCCTCTGGAAGGGCATTCCAAGCATCTGTGAAGAAATATTTCCTGATGTTGGTTCTGAGTCTTCCTCCCTGGAGTTTCATTTCATGACCCCTAGTTTTACAGATTTCTTTCCAATGGAGAAGGTTTGTTGAATATGCATCATTAAAACCTTTCAGCTATCTGAAGGTCTGTATCATATCTCCCCTGTACCTCCTCTCCTCCAGGGTATTCATATTTAGGTCGTTCAACTTCTCCTCATAAGTCATTTGATGGAGACCCCCTACCATTTTTGTCACTCTTCTCTGGACCACCTCTATCCCTTCTTTATCCTTTTTGAGATACGATCTCCAGAATTGAACACAATACTCCAGATGAGGCCTCACCTAGGACCTGTACAAGGGGATTATCAACTCCTTTTCCTTACTGGTTATTCTTCTCTCTATGCAGCCCAGCATTCTTCTGGCATTAGCTATCGCCTTGTCACATTGCTTTGCTGTCTTCAGATCACTAGACACTATCACCCCAAGGTCCCTTTCTTGCTCTGTGCACAACAGCCCTACCCCCCACATCATATAGCTCTTTCAGATTACCATATCCCAGATGCATGACTCTGCACTTATTGGCATTGAATCCCAGCTGCCATACCTTTGACCTCTGTTCAAGCTTCTTTAAATCATTTCTCATTTTCTCCACTCCTTCCAGTGTGTCCACTCTGTTGCAGATCTTAGTATCATCCGCAAAAAGACAAATTTTACTTTCTATCCCTTCCACAATGTCGCTCAAAAGATGTTGAATTGGACCGGTCCCAACACCGATCCTTGTGACCCTCCACTTAACACCGTTCTCTCTTTACAATAGATTCCATTTACCATCACCCGCTGTCTTCTATCCGTCAACCAGTTTGTAATTCATGCCACCACCTTAGTGCTCACGCCCAAGCTTCTCATTTTATTCACAAGCCTCTTATGTGGGACCGTATCAAAAGCTTTGCTGAAATCCAACTACATCACATCGAGTGCTCTTCCTTGATCCAATTCTCTAGTCACCCAATCAAAAAAAATCAATCAGATTTGTCAGACAGGACCTTCCCCTAGTAAATCCATGCTGCCTGGGATCCAGCAATCCTCCTGACTGTAGATAGGTCACTATCCTTTCCTTCAGCAAAGTCTCTGTTACTTTTCTCACTAGTGAGGTGAGGCTAACTGACCTATAGTTTCCAGCCTCTTCTCTGCTCCCACTCTTGTGAAGTGAGACCACCACTGCTCTTCTCCAATTACTCGGCACCACTCCTGTTTCCAAGGATCTATTGAACAGGTCTTACAGCAGACCCATCAGCACATCTCTGAGCTCCCTCAGTATCCTGAGATGAATATCTGAATATCTTCAGGCCCCATGGCTTTGTCCACTTTCAGTTTTCCTAGCTCTTCCCAACATTCTCTTCTGTAAATGGAGTTTTGTCTACTCCACCCCCCTCCAATGTCTTGTTAACTAGCAACGGTCATTCTCCAGGGTCTTCTTTAGTGAATACAGAACTGAAGTATTTGTTTAATATTTCTGCCTTTTCTTTGTCTCTCTCCAGACATTGATCCTTGTCACCTTTCAATTTCACTATACACCACTTTGGAGCTTTCTCCTTTCTCTGATGTATCTGAAAAATGTTTTGTCCCCTCTCTTTACCTCTTTGGCAAATTCTGCCTGACTTTTTGCTGTCTTGATTGCTTTCTTTGTCTCCCTCAGTTTCACCAGATATTCTTCCGTGTTCCTCTTTTTGGGATCCTTTATATTTCTTGAACACTGTTCTTTTTGCTTTAATTTTATCAGCCACCTCCTTTGAGAACTACATAGGTTTCTTACTTCTCTTG